>NC_074726.1:17969490-18275324 GCF_947242115.1 Biomphalaria glabrata
AATTAATAAATGTATTAGAACTATTAATCATACTACGTTGCTACTAACTAATGAATGTATTAGTAATAGGCCTAGCATGTGATTATATAATTCATTGTAGCTATTATCTACTATTTCTATTTGTGGAAGAATCCTGTTCATTAGACTTACCCCAATCAACGCAGTCGCCATGACTCCAACTAGACCAACACTGTTAGTACCAGTTCCGAACACTTGAAAATATTTTTTTAAACACTAGGGACCATTATTGCCATAGATTAGCCCGCTCGGTTGATCAGATACCAGTGCTGTCAATCAAATAGTCTTTGCTCTCAAGTGTGAGGACACGCCCACATAACGGTCACCTGCTTAGCGGACTGACACCCCACCCGGGGAAGGCAAAATGGCAGCGACGAGAAGGCGTGGTTAAGGATTCCAGTCTGTCAAAATAAATTGCTTGAAGTACCTGATGCGCTATGTGGACGGAGGAGGGGCGGGCGGTGTCGTACCGCAACATCATTTCTGTTCTGGCTGTTTTATTGTCCCAGCCAAAGTTGGGATGAAAGGAATTGTGCGTGTGTGTGCGTGCGTGTGTGTGTGTTTAAAAAGTAAAAGATAATAGAGGCAGAAGGTTGAAGAGATTGACTTGCCTATTGCCTGTACCTGTGGTATATTCAAATGAAGCTAATGCTAGCATGCAACTGAATCAATAGAGATAATCAGTTTGTGATGAAAGAGAAATAGTGATGAGTTGACTAGGCACAGAAAATGCTGCCTGTTGAGTTTATTTAGACTTGAGACCAATGAAGCAAGTATCACATGGCACTGCTCTTCTAGTGTTGGATAAACGCGTGACATGTTCTTGTGCAACAAATGTGTGACATGTTCCTGTGTGATAACTAGGTGTGTGACATGTATGTGTGTCGTATATATATATAATTAGATGAATAAAATGGTAGAGTGTATAGAATAGAATAGAGAGAGAGAGACAGAGAGAGAGAGAGAGAGATAGGGCTACCTAGATTAAGTTTTTGATTAACGCAGAACTTCAGTAAACACAATCCACAAAAAGTTTTGCTTTGACGTGCGGTTTGCGCGTTGGACTGTTGTTCGGACTTTTCGATGGTCCCGGGCTCAAACCCTGACCACTCCCATCCCCCGACGTCCTGCGGGAGGTTTGGTCTAGGGAGTAAATTATCTTCGACTTTGAAGGAACATCCGAAACATGTAATAGGCTTACATTTTTACTCTATACCCCCCCCCCCTCAACGCACCTTTTTCAAAAACCTGTTTGAGTACTAAGACTTATATCCATGACAAGAACTATTTGAGATGAACAACGTGCTTGAAACAAATGAAACTCAAACATTTGCTCAGGTCATACTGACATTTTCCAAACAGATTTTCCGTTTTTCCAAGTCAATTCTTCTTCAATATCAAACAAATGACTAAAATATCTACAATTTTATTCATAAGCATTGACACAAATGATAGCGTTATAATGTTTCACATTACTGTTTAATAAACGAAAGGAGGACGATACTTCCATGACCACTATAACATCAACTATCAACATCATATTTGTTCGCCAGCCGTAATCCCCCCCCCCCATTTTCCATTTAATTCGCCTGTGTTAGAATTTTGTAATCAGAGTTTGTCCAAGTCATTTTCAGACTGTAATTGTCATTGATAAAGAAGACTCAAACTTAGTTATTATTAATTATGAACATGAAGTTGAATAATAAAGACAAAATCAATTAACCTTTAACGAATAGACCATTAACTGACACCTGATTTCCTCTGTTACACCAAATGTGTTTAGACTGAAACAATGGGCTCCTTCTACCTGGTCATAAGATTTTTATCTTTTCTTTTGTCAATTATTTGTACTTATGCTACATGTGTTCTGTTTGACCCTTTCGTTGCAGTGTTTCACTAGAGCTTGGGTATTAGCGGCGCAAAGCTAAAAATATACTTAAAGTGTATTCAATACATAGCCATAGACGCAAAATATATAGTTGCAGACACAATAATACATTGCCACAGACACCAAATACATGTCATGATTTGATATGACCGAATATAGGGCTCTATACACAGAGGGTACTAGTTTTTAGTTTCTGTGCCTATTGTCCATTCCTTGGCAGATGGTCTCTCTGGCCATTCAAAGTCCAGGTGACATTGAAGCAATGTGTCTGTGTGTCCGTCAAGAGAGAAAAATGATGAGAGAGTTGGAGCCGTTCAATATTAGATCCTAGTTATCGTTGAATGAAATGACAGCGACAAACAAAGCCGGACAGAAGGACCAGTTAGCAGTGCTGGACAGACCATTGAGCACTGACACTAGTTTCACACTCAGATAAGGGAAGTACGCATCACTTCATTTTTTAGACGCTGTAGGACATGAGACAAGCGCTAGTTAAACATTAGACGCTACGTCTCACGCTGCGTTTTCATTCTAAAATATTTTTGTTTAAAGTACAGATTTTTCTACTGTTCAGAGTTTAATCATTTTTAATTGGTGGTTGCTTCCTTACCTATTTGATGTAAAGTTAGGATGAGAAATGTGACAACTATTTTGCTTGGATATGATGATATGACATATTCAATATTTTTTTTACTAGATTGTATTTCATTTTATAACAAGTAAAATATACAACAAGGTTACAAAGACATTTTGTGTGGAAACACTAACTCAAAATCAGCCCTTGAAGTAGTCCACCCAGGCAGATAAAAAGGCAGGTTTCAATATTTTCAGAAACAATATCAGAATAAAATTCTATAAAAGACAAATGACAGAAATAATGGAGAAAAAAGGTTGAAAGATCTTGTGTGGTGCCCCAACGGTCCAGAAGACCAAGGGATAAGTGAAGGTGTAGTTAAATGTGAACCTGGCCTAACTGATGTCATATAATGATTATCTAACTGATCTAATTGTTTTGTATAGGGTCAATCTCTTATTCAAATCCTCAAGAAAAAAAAAACATTTCCGAAAATAAATAATAGTTGTAACAAAATTCCTTAGGTGATGTGTCTCGTGTACGTAATATTCCCCTGCTGTTCACGCGATAATAGGAAACAAAACTTATTAATTGTTGTTTTAAATTATAATCCACTTATATGCATATAAAATAGATTTTTTGCTCTTTTAAAATAAAAGTAAACATTTTGTTTATAAATTTAGTAGTTGATATGACAACTCAACAAAAATAGACAAAAATCTATAACCGTTTGCATAAATGTTAAAAAAAAGTATGATACATAATTATCTCCCTTTTTTCCCTCTTACTATATAACCTGCCGTGTTTGTTACTATTAATACTAAATAGTTGTGAAAATGCTGTATTTTTATGAAAAAAAAAAACCTGCTTGCATAGTTGATTTTCAAAGATTAAATTTTTCGCTTTTAGAAAAGAAAAAAGTAGCCGTTGCATCAGAACTTTGAAAGGTCTAAAATATCATTATGTCGGATTTTTAATATCTTTTCTATTTTACGAGATCTAAACGGGACGGACTGACCACGGGCGGCGGAAAGACAGAGCTCACAAAACTAATTGCGGCTTTTTCCCTTTCGGGGGCCACTAATAGAGTATTTTTATTTTGTTCGAAAGAGAGAGAGAGAGGAATAATTCTATTGTAATTTCGTTACATTCAAAATTGGTGAGATAATCTGTTACAGATCTGTCTGAAGATAAATGAAGAATGCAGTATTTCCCGTAGATACGCAGCCCCAGCTGTGACCTTCATATTTTGACACATCTGCTCTGTCTGCGTTTGTCCAGGGCAGTGGATTTTCTTTTGGTCTCCAATGTGTCCCGTGGCCTTTGTAAGTGACCTCTAGCTGTCTCGTTCTGAATCCGCATGCAACCAGGTGCTCTCTTCTATGTCAGTTAAAAAGCAAGTTGACGCCTAAGCTGGTCTTTGAAGCGTTTCCGTGGGGCGCCTCTGTTATGTCCACCACCTTTTAGCTCACCATAAAAAGATTGTTTTTGACATACGTTCGTCTCCCATACGGGATACGTGCCCTACCCAGCGTAACTGCCGGACCAAAAGAAGTCCCTCTATACTCTATACTGTCCATACCGGCGTTCGAAAGGACATCGCTGTTTGTAGAGCGGTCTTGACACCGTATGTCCATGTTAGAGCGCAAACATCTTTGGTGAAAGCGCTCAAGAAGTATTAGTTGTTTTCTGTATAGTGTCCATGTCTCAGAGCCATATAGAAGGGTTGAGAGAACCATCGCCTGGTAGACATTGATTTTTGTAGGCAGGCGAAGCGATTTGTTCCGCCAAACTCTCGCCTGAAGGCGTCCAAAAGCGTTACTGGCCCTGGCCAGACGGTTATCAACTTCCCTTGAAAGTGAGGCGTCATTTGCCTCTATACTACCTAGATATGTGAAGTGGTCTACCACGTTAAGGGGCTGTCCGTTTACGGTGATCCTTGGGGCTGAGTAGGTTTTATTGGGTCACTTCTGGAACATGACTTCTGTTTTCCCGAGGTTTATAGATAAACCGAAAGAGGTGGCAGCGTATGCAAATTCGTTTAACGCGTTCTGGAGCCGTTTTTAGGCAAAGTAATAAAGTAAAGAAAAAACAAATAAACCTTTGCAGAGACAAATGTTTAAAACCCTATGCTATGTGCAATTTCAATTTTTTTTAATTATCAAAAAAATAAAATAAAATAAATAAATAAACTGTATTTTAAGATAGTAGTTTACATACCTAACTCTTTTTTAAGCTGAATGGGGAAGTCGCCCCGAATCTAGGAAAATCGATTTTTAGCGGCACCCGAAAGGAGAAAAGACGTTATTAGTTTTGTGTGGAATGTCTGTCCGTCCATCCATCAGTCCCATTTAGATCTTGTAAACTAGAAAAGATAGTGAAAATCCGACATCATAATATTTTAGACCATTCAAAGTTCGGACGCAACGGCTACTTTTTTTCTTTTCTGAACGCGAAAAATCTAATTTTTTAAATCACTTATGCAATCAGTTTTTTTCATAAATACACCACTTTTACAACTATTCACTATTAATAGTAACAAACACTGGAGGCTCTTTAATCGGAGAGATATATGTCCACCATATTTTGACTCATTTATGCAAATGGTTTTAGATTTTTTGTCCAAAAAAATATATTTTTTTTACATTTGAAAGTTCTGTCACACTAACTACTACATTTAGAAAAAAAAAAAAGAGAAAAAAATCTATTTAGTAGGCATAAAAGTTGGACATAATTTAAAACAACAATTAATAACTAGTGTTTCATATTATCGCATGAACTACAGCGCTGCACTATACCCATAGAACACTTAAATAAAGGAATATTTTTTTTTTACGAAAAATGTTTTTTTCTTGAGGCTTTGAATAAGTGATTGACCCTTTACAAAACAATTAGATAAATTAGATATTCATTATAAGACATTAGTTAGGCCAGGTTCACATCTGATTTTCACTTTCACCTATCCTTTGGTCTGCTGGACCACTGGGGCACCACACAAGATCTGTCAACCTTCTTTCTACATTCTTTTCTGTCATTTTTCCTTTAAAGAATTACATATCTGATGTTCTTTCTGAAAATATTGAAACCTGCCTTTTTACCTGCCTGGGTGAACCAGTTCGGGGGGCCGATTTTGAGTTTGTGTTTCCACGCAAACTGTCTTTATAACCTTGTTTACATTTTTACTTGTTAACAATTGTTTTTGTTTAGCGCTATTTCATGTTTTAAGCTTTGTCAATGCGCTGTGATCCTATCACTTATCTGGACCAGCTGCGATAATGTTTGGGAGGGGGGTGGGGAGAAAGAAAAGTTATCTGGGTGAATGTTTACCGTATTCGCTTTTAAAAAGAAACTTATAATATAAAAAAAAAAGAGGAGGGTGGGGGAAACGACCTGAATTCTAACTCATAGCTCAAACCGACATACTGACAACTCTGATAGTGAGGTGTCTATGAAAATAGAAGATTGTATAGCTCTATAGTTGTATAGATCCATAGTTATCTATAGTATGTTTATAGTGTAATGTAATTTTAAGACAAATTTCCTTATGAATAATAAACATCATTATTATTATTATTATTATTATTATTACTATTACGGTATCTATTGTTTGCTACAAACTTACTTTAAAGCGGTGACCTATAAAGGGGACTAATTCAGCTTATAACACCACTTCAGTTAAGTACAATTTCTTTTCCTTGTCTGCGATACTAAACAAAATAATTAATTACCAATACTTAATTAAATAATTGTTTAATTTTTAAATTGATTGTTAAGTTGTCAGGTAAAAGAAATAATATCTCGAAATTTCCATTTGATCCAAGATGGGGTGTCGGAGAAATAAGAAACTTTGTACCAGACAGACAGACAAAGTGAGTTGATATAAGCTTTGTGAAAAGAATACAACATTACTTCACATGTCACGTTTATAGTCATTACTACAAATATCCGGTTTATATTACTTTCTATACATGACACGTTTATATTACTTTCTATACATGTCACGTTTATATTACTTTCTATACATGTCACGTTTATATTGCTTTCTATACATGTCACGTTTATATTACTTTCTATACATGACACGTTTATATTACTTTCTATACATGACACGTTTATATTACTTTCTATACATGTCACGTTTATATTGCTTTCTATACATGACACGTTTATATTACTTTCTATACATGACACGTTTATATTGCTTTCTATACATGTCACGTTTATATTACTTTCTATACATGACACGTTTATATTACTTTCTATACATGACACGTTTATATTACTTTCTATACATGTCACGTTTATATTGCTTTCTATACATGTCACGTTTATATTACTTTCTATACATGTCACGTTTATATTGCTTTCTATACATGTCACGTTTATATTACTTTCTATACATGACACTTTTATATTACTTTCTATACATGACACGTTTATATTGCTTTCTATACATGTCACGTTTATATTACTTTCTATACATGTCACGTTTATATTACTTTCTATACATGTCACGTTTATATTGCTTTCTATACATGTCACGTTTATATTGCTTTCTATACATGTCACGTTTATATTGCTTTCTATACATGTCACGTTTATATTACTTTCTATACATGTCACGTTTATAGTTGAAATCTAGTTAAAGACTGGTTTTAACTAGCGTCTTAAATCAATGTATCATGTTGTTAGAAACAATTCAAACGCTAAGTCAGGAGTATTAAACAGGTCTCTAACATAGCCCAAGTCCAAGTTTTATTTTGAAAAGTGCCCCAGCAGGTCCCAGTAAAGTCCTGGTCACTCGATGAACAACACCAACACCACTAATCAATTTATCTCATTGTCTAATTGTGGATCGTCCCTTTAGGTCAGCAATTAGAAGAACTCGTCTCGTTCGACTCGACTCGCAGAAACATAGCATTCCTATAACTTGTGGTGTGGTCAGTGTCTGTATGTGACATGTGACAGCATTTGAAGTCTCTGCGAACTTTCAGTTGGTTTCACTAGCTAAGAGCAGGACAAAACGTTTCAACACCTACTGTGTTTGAACGCAATCTTTCAATGTTTACTTTTGGTCTGGAATAGTACAGAACATTTTCATGATCAAAAAGTCAAAACAAAACAAGCTAGCCCTACAAAAGGAAGCTTCTAGCTTTTGGTTGTCT
Source organism: Biomphalaria glabrata (assembly GCF_947242115.1). Lineage (NCBI taxonomy): Eukaryota > Metazoa > Mollusca > Gastropoda > Planorbidae > Biomphalaria > Biomphalaria glabrata. Next base: position 17,977,136 of record NC_074726.1, read on the forward strand.
CACACATTACGTTGTCATTAACTTAAACTTGCATCGTTTTTACGGACGCGAATTATTTAAACCCATACAAATATTGAACTACTGGAATGTGTCTTTAAAAATGTGTTGTCAAATTAAAAGTTCATTCAGGTATGATTCAGACTAACACCTACTTTATGGAGACCATGGCTTGTTGTTGTGCATATTAACATATTAAAATATATTCTATTAATGTAATAATGGGCTATATTGCTGAATTATAAAATACCCACAGGCAACGGCCGATGATTTGTTCCCAAGCTATATATTGTTAATGTTGCCATGGTCATCTTTCCTAAAACAATCAAATTATATAAACGCCCTCCAAAACACACTCACTTCCGGCCGGTGAAATCTATATCACCATTCTCTGCCTTATCATTTTCACCCCGCCACTTAAAAGGCTTGAGTTTATTTTCTGTTACATCTAATTGGACGGCCCGCTTTATAACGCTAACCCTCACAAACACATACTTTTTACCAGTGTGTTCGTGTAACCAATATTACTCCCCCCCCCCCCCAACACACACCATACCCCTTAGAAATGAGTCATACATATAATTTCTGAGTGTTCTTCGACTTTTCAATCTAGGGTAAGGCCTAAACATTTAGTCGTTTTCACAACAAGGATCTTTTCTTAAATTACAAAAAGACATGCTCTGAAAATTGAAAGCCATTCTCATTTGCCCAATTATGAATTTTATTTAAATATAATTGTAGTTTTCCTTCTAAAGTATTCATGTTTTTGCCGTATGAAAAAAAATGACAAGGAAGGAGGAGCGCAGTTTAACGTCATGTCTCGGGACAGTTGTAGCATATCTATAGCTTAGATCAGGTAGGGGTAGCGCTCCCTCCCCTTTTATTACAAAGTTTATCAGTCTGTCTCTATGTCTGGCCAAAAGTTAGTACACATTATTTCTCCCACACCCAATCTCGGATTACGCTGAAAGTTTGCACAATTATTTTTTTTACCTGACAACACAAGAATCACTAAAAAAAATTAAACAATTAGTTAATTATCTATTGGTAATTAATTATTTTGTTTCATATCTTGAACAAGGGAAAGAAATCGTATTATCCGAAACATGTAAAACAAACAAACATTAACCCGGGACCGTCGAGATAATCAGTTCAGAACGCTAACCGCACGACCATGCATTGCTCTTAACTTAATAACAAACTGGTTACAAACTAATAGCCTGACGATTTTAGATAATCTTTCAGCATTGATTTGTAGGGATGTAGATCTACATAAACTAAACTTCTGATTTAGCATTCTCAATATATATATATATACACATATATCCTAGATCTAAGATCTAAATTTTAAATAATTTGGATGTAATTTAGATAAGATTTACGTAAAATAAAAAAAAGCCTAGATAATCTATCAATATACTGAATGCAACAATAAATTTAAAAATAGTAGATTAGTTTTAGTATATTATAAAATTGCAAAATAGATCTAGACATATGGAAATCAAAATCTACACTGTCTAGATATAGATCTAGAAATTGAAATTCTAGATCTTGATCTATTTTATATAATTCTTACCTAGACCTAGAAATTCTAGATCTAGAATCTACAATGATTTTAATTAGAATATAAAGCTAGATTTATTGTAAAAAAAAAATAAATTTAGTGTTAAAAATCTAGATTTAGTCTAAAAAAATCTAGATCTAGTGGAAAAATTCTAGAGTAGAAAAAATTCTAAAACCTACGTCACACGACCTAGTTAGACTAAAATGTGTTGTTGTTTTTTTTCTATACGAGAACGTTGGCAGGCTTTAAAAAAAATTAGTGCACCGAGTTCTTATGAATATTTCATTTAAAGAATTCATTCCATGTGACGTAAAAGAAAAAAAAAATATATGACGTCACACGGCCTATAATATAGTTAGACTAAAAATGTCTTTATTAACACGAGAGAGAGAGAGAGAGAGAGAGAGAGAAAGAGAGTTAACGAGGGTATATAGATATGGAGGAAACTGAGTTCTTATAGTATTTCATTAAAAGATGTGTGACCTATATATATATATATATTTGTATATTTTGTGCATTTTGTCTGTCAGTTTGTCTGTCCGTCATGTTTATATCGAAAAAAAAAAGAAGACTAAAAGCTATTGAAATCTGGTTAACCTTTAATTTTCCTTCCAAAACATAAAAATAGTTTTAAATATCTATTATAGATTGTTCCGTATGTTATATATATATATATATATATATATTTATATATATATATATATATATAGAGAGAGAGAGAGAGAAATAGAGAGAATCTCAGATAAATCAAATATCATTAATTAAATTTTTGGGATGATCTAGTATAAAAATTATATCTACCATAGCCTTATGGAGAGATTTTCATACCATACTTTGGTGTTAGAAAGTTGTTCTCCTTAAAATCCAGAGCATAATATTAAGATAAAATTAGATCTTGTAACGTTTAAGCAAGAAAATTAATTGTAGTATAAGATAGAAGTGCGATTTAACATAAATAGAGTTAAAATGTTTTTCATAAAAATCCGGAACAACCAATTTTTGTAAATGAGAAGAAGATTATTTGTTTTATTTGTTAGAAGAGGGATTTCAAACAGTTCTTTGACGTTAGTGGATTTTTCTAATAAAATTCGGAACAATTTTGACGACGATTTGTAAGATTATTAATGTTATGTAGGTCGATTTCTTTTTCAAAACTAAATCCGGAACATTCTTTACCAATTAAAAATCTTTTTCTATATTTCAGCAAGAAAATTAAATGTAAAATAAGTCTAACAAACCTAATATCGGCTTTCACCTTACGGGGCCACTAAAAGTGAGTTTCAATAATCGTTTCTAGTAAATTACTTTCTTATTTTAAAATCCTGAACAATCTATTGTCGATACTTTTGAAAAAAAAAGTCATTTGACATACATTTGTTTTAAGTTGAAAATACGGAACGATTTGATATCGATAATTAAACTATAGTAACGTATTGTAAAAAAATATAATTGTAATGTAAGTCAATGATGTGATTTCAAACAATCATTTCACATAATTTATTTTTTACATAACAATGTCAGGAACAACTTTATTGTTAATGAAATATAAGGGATTTTCATTTAGCATTTATATGTTATTTACATCAAAAAACCGGAATAACATATGATTGATCAAGTGTTTTGCAACTTTTAAGCATGAAAATTAAATATAATATAAATTAGAAGAGCAAACAGACATTCGTTGACATTGATATGTTTTCACAAAACCACCCGGAACATCAGGATCTATTAAAGATAGTTAAAACTATAGAGATATTTCTAAAAGAAAAGTTAAATCAGATTTTCAATTGCTTTTAGTGTTTGTTTTTTTTTAATCTAAACGCGACGGACAGACCGACCAACAGACAAAATGCACAAAAATAAGAGGCTTTTATCCTGATGGGGCACTAAACAAAAAATAAATATAATCTGCTTATTTAGAAATTTTTAAGGAATTAGTTTGGCACCGTAGCATGTTTCGGTGTTACACTACTGCACGAAAGTCGCAGCATAAAAAGTCCATTTTAAAAAGTCCATTTTTTTTTAATTTGCGTGATATTTACATACAAAGTGCATTCTTAGCCTTTATAAACAAACATAAATGTTTTCTTTTAATTTTAGCAGCTAGTTGACCAGAAAAAACACCATTAACTATTATTTACATTTGGTGTAAACATTTCTTGTACATTGTATAAATATATTTGACTTAGTGATACCGAAAGATTGTTTATCTTAGTTAGCATATTATAACATTGCCTCCCTTACATTTATGTAATTGTTTTAGAATTGGTGTATTTTTATGAAAAAATCGCTTGCATATTTAATTTTATAAATTAAACGGTTTGCTTTTAGAAAACCAAAAGTAGCCGATGCACCTAAACTTTTCAAGCCGCATCGCATGTTGAAATAATATTTTCATATCTCTTCTAGTTTTCGAGATCTGAGTGTGACAGACGGACATTTTGCACAAACCTAATAGAGGCTTTTTCCCCTTACGGGGGCCGCTAAAAAGAAAACAATCATTAAATTTATTACTGGTAATTAATTATTTGGTTTGATACCAACAAGGGAAAATAATCCTTCAGTCTTTACAAATATGTAAGGTTTGATAGCTTGATCTCATTAGATAAATGTATATATTATTTCTCCCACACCCCTTTTCTCGGATTAACTTGAAACTATTTCGGCACTTACCATTCCTTTGGATACACGAAGAGGTGTGAACTTCTGAGTGGACGACATCGCTCCAACCAAAGCTAATGGCAGGCATTCATCTCATTTCCATGAGATAATCAGTAGTCGCTTAGCGACTGAAGGAAGCCATATATTGGTAATTAATAATTTTGTTTGATATTGAATAAGGGAGAGGGAAACCTCTACATTATTGAGAGATATTGGTGTATGTGCGGGTTCTTCACCTTAGATAAGCTTTTTTTTTTTTTTTTTTTTAATATTTGTAAAAATGTTTTACCAACGATTGAATTTTAGACCAGAATGGTGGAAGGGTAGATCTCAGCTATAAACACAAAATACCCTGGGAGAGTGAGGTTCTGTGGCGGAGGGACGACTGCACCTACCGCCCCACCACCTAGTACCCATAAAATGTAGATATAACTAGACATTCACAATGCCATGTTTAGGCTATAAACAATCTGATATAATATTGTTATGACTTTGCCATGCGCACCGCCATCCAAGATAGTGCAGAAAGAAGGTGCGCACTATCTGTGACTAAACAAGTCGGATGTTGACATGAGAGAGAGAAGGATTTCCGCCCAAGTAAAGAGCCAATATGGAGATGCTGTACTCAAGGCAGATGCCCCTTTGTGTTTGTCATGTCTCCGTGTAAATAAACGTCTATGTCTCGTTGCCTCACTTCAGTAATACAATATTTTTATGTGTAAATTATAAGTGCGTCTGGTGTGAATGTACATTTTGTATTTTTATAGTTATAATGTTTTGTTTAGTGTAATGCTCAAATTAAAAGACAAATTTCCTTAAGGACAATAAAGATTATTATTATTATTGTTTGTTCATGAGACAATGACATGTGTATGCTATAATTGTTTATTCATGAGACAATGCCATGTGTATGCTACAATTGTTGGTTCATGAGAAAATGCTTTGTGTATGCTAAATTGTTTGTTAATGAGACAATGCCACGTGTAGGCTACAATTGTTTGTTCATGAGACAATGCCATGTGTATGCTACAATTGTTGGTTCAAGAGACAATGCCATGTGTATGCTACAATTGTTGGTTCCTGTGACCTAATGAGGATTCATGAACCAATAGCTGTGGCATTTTACGTCTCGTGAGACGATCTTTTCCCTTTACAACTTCTTGTGTGACTAAAGAGGCCAATCCTTGATACACAGCTGCGATCACAGGTTGGGCATATAAAATCACCAGGCGCCATTGCATTTTCACCCTTCTTTCTGCTTCTATTGTGTATGACATCTGCAATCTGTGACCCTTCCTTTATGCTCTCTCTCCATGTGGATCTGTCCAGTGCCACCTCTTCCCAGTTGCCAGTGTCGATTTTGAACCAATAAGACTTCACATTACCTAGTAGCGGGTATAGCTAAAAATATTCAATTAGAATTATAGCTAGACTTAGGTACTTTAGATCAACAGATCAGTGTTAAAAGTGTGCTGGCACGTTCGTCCAGAGGTGTACTGGTCCCTTCTTGTACTGCCTAGGTTATTAAGTATAACCTCCAGGTATACAATTCAACTAATGTATGCAACAAAAGACTTTACAAAGTCGCAGGTAAACATATTTACATGGTTTATTTACATGAATAAAATAAAGGTGTAAATACATGGCCATTAACTCACAGGCCACACAACAAAAAGTAAACAAAAGATACTCAAAAATAATATGGCACACAGCCCTAGTCATATGTTACATTATCGTCACATTCTGGTTATCAAAAATACAGGTCACAGGCCTCAGGTCAACACATGACCACTTTTGACCATTGGGTTACAAACTTCCGGCTTACACAGCCAACTAAAGGTCACATGCCTCAGGTCGAAATACGACCACTTTTGGCTACACTATGGTTACAGGCTTCAGGCTTACACTAGCCACTTTTAGCCAAAAAAACAAACAAAATGGTCATGATGAACTATAGGCTTCAGGGAAACCTATGAGCCTACAAGCTTCATAGAATCCCACCTATAGCCATCCGTTTGGTAAAGCCCATCTGATGATTCAATACAGGTTGAATCCCTCAGAGACAAGGCTATAAAAATATGTAAAGTCCATCTGATGATTCAATACAGGTTGAATCCCTCAGAAAGGTTACAAAAATATGTCACGTTTGGGAGTACCCCAGGATGCAGAACATCAGGATAAAGAAAATATACTGCCTGGAAATCATTTGGGGCTATATCTATTAATAAATACATTATATAAAATACAATAATACTAAAGACTTACTTAGCCCAAAGATATCCAGAGCAGGGCACACTTCTCCGAGTACCCCATGACACACGACCACTAACAGAAAAAATACTATACACAACACAGGTCAAGTGGTCAAGCTGGTAACTCAGGAGCAAGTGGCCACTAAACACAGTTTGCAAGGCCTTTTATAAACTACATAAGGGGAATCACTCCTAACTATACAAGTAATCAAAAATAGTTATTTCCCCATTATGTCACACCCCCCACCTTAAAAATGCCCTTGTGAGGAAAACATGACGCACAAAGCATTAAACTTAAACCAATGGGGAAAATGACAGTATCAAACAAAATAATTACAAGTTAACATCTCTACTTAGTTAACATTTCAACATTTCCCCATTAAATCCTGTTTACAAAATCATCAAAATTCTCTACAACATTAGTCCACTATTATAGGTGAAAAAAAATCGCTAAATTTACATCATCAGCTTAAACTAATCAAAATCTGGTCAAGTTTTCATGTACAATACAAATATGAGGAGACTTGCTTTACTACATTGTGAATTTATACAAAAAGAAAATACAATTTCAACTCTAAATACACTTAATATCCTAAACTTCATCAGAAGTCAACAAGCTTGTCAACAGGACTGGTGACTGGTTGGTTTAGTGCTCTTTGCGGTCATCTGGTCTCTCTTGACATCACAGCCGTGACACGGTCAACAAGATTCTGCTAAGTACTGTCATTCAGACTAATACGACAGGTACGAGCAAACGAGCCAGATGTAGGAACTTCTGGTAGTCTCTCGCGGCCTCTGGTAGTCTCTTGCGGCCTCGGATAGTCTCTTGCGGCCTCGGATAGTTTCTTGCGGCCTGGGATAGTCTCTTGCGCCTCAGGTAGTCTCTAGTACCTTCTGGTTACCTGAAAAGTTTAGTTGTCTTCTACAAAGCTAACAAAATGTAGACACAACTATATATTACATCTTAAATATAAATCTCGTCTCAACTGGCAAAACTTGAAAACTTACAGTAAATAAACAATATCAATAGTACAATTATGATTACTGCAATACATAACATCAGTAGGGTTCTAGGGTTTAACACTGATAAAATTATTTTTTCGAGCCCCCATGTGACCTAATGAGGATTCATGAACCAATAAGAATTCACATTACCTAGTAGCGGGTATAGCTAAAAATATTCAATTAGAATTATAGCTAGACTTAGGTACTTTAGATCAACAGATCAGTGTTAAAGTGTGCTGGCACGTTCGTCCAGATTTTTCGAGCCCCCATGTGACCTAACGAGGATTCATGTTGAAAAGTGACGAGCCCCCAAACAATTGTAGTATACGCATGGCATTGTCTAATGAACAAACCATAGTAGTATACGCATGGCATTGTCTAATGAACAAACCATAGTAGTATACGCATGGCATTGTCTAATGAACAAACCATAGTAGTATACGCATGGCATTGTCTAATGAACAAACCATTGTAGTATACGCATGGCATTGTCTAATGAACAAACCATAGTAGTATACGCATGGCATTGTCTAATGAACAAACCATAGTAGTATACGTATACTAGAATTGTTTGTTCAAGAGACAATGCCATGCGTATACTAGAATTGTTTGTTCAAGAGACAATGCCATGCGTATACTAGAATTGTTTGTTCAAGAGACAATGCCATGTGTATGCTACAATTGTTGGTTCATGAGACAATGCCATGTGTATGCTACAATTGTTTGTTCATGACACAATGCCATGCGTATACTAGAATTGTTTGTTCAAGAGACAATGCCATGCATATGCTACTATTGCTTGTTCATGAGACAGTGCCATCTGTATGCTACAATTGTTTGTTCATTAGACAATGCCATGTATATGCAACACTTGTTTGTTCATTAGACAATGCCATGTATATGCTACAATTGTTTGTTCAAGAAACAATGCCATGTGTATGCTAAAATTGTTGGTTCATGAGACAATGCCATGTATATGCTACAATTGTTTGTTCAAGAGACAATGCCATGTGCATGCTACAATTGTTTGTTCAAGAGACAATGCCATGTATATGCTACAATATTTTGTTCAAGAGACAATGCCATGTGCATGCTACAATTGTTTGTTCAAGAGACAATGCCATGTATATGCTACAATTGTTTGTTCAAGAGACAATGTAATGTATATGCTACAATTGTTTGTTCAAGAGACAATGCCATGTGCATGCTACAATATTTTGTTCAAGAGACAATGTAATGTATATGCTACAATTGTTTGTTCAAGAGACAATGCCATGTATATGCTACAATTGTTTGTTCAAGAGACAATGCCATGTGCATGCTACAATTGTTTGTTCAAGAGACAATGCCATGTATATGCTACAATATTTTGTTCAAGAGACAATGCCATGTGCATGCTACAATTGTTTGTTCAAGAGACAATGCCATGTGCATGCTACAATATTTTGTTCAAGAGACAATGTAATGTATATGCTACAATTGTTTGTTCAAGAGACAATGCCATGTATATGCTACAATTGTTTGTTCAAGAGACAATGCCATGTGTATGCTACAATTGTTTGTTCAAGAGACAATGTAATGTATATGCTACAATTGTTTGTTCAAGAGACAATGCCATGTATATGCTACAATTGTTTGTTGAAGAGACAATGCCATGTGTATGCTACAATTGTTGGTTCATGAGACAATGCCATGTGTAGGCTACACTTGTTTGTTTATGAGATAATGACCTGTGTATGCTACAATTGTTGGTTCATGAGACAATGCCATGTGCATGATACAATTGTTTGTTCAAGAGACAATGCCATCTGTATGCTACAATTGTTGGTTCATGAGACAAATGCCATGTATATGCTACAATTGTTGGTTCATGAGACAATGCCATCTATATGCTACATATGATTGTTCAAGAGACTTTGCCATGTATATGCTACAATTGTTGGTTCATGAGACAATGCCATGTGTATGCTACAATTGTTGGTTCATGAGACAATGCCATGTATATGCTACAATTGTTGGTTCATGAGACAATGCCATGTGTAGGCTACAATTGTTGGTCTCAAGTCTAAACTCTACGCACATTTAAAAGCATGAGATAGGAACATGAACCAGGCCTGCTTGTGAGGACATCATTAACAAAAAAAAAAAGAAGGAAAGTAAAAGATGTGGAGGGACGAAGTGGCTGGGAAGGTGTTTCGACGTGAACAAAAGATGCGTTCAAGATTTAGAATCACGTCTAAAGTCAAAGATTGCCCGTGGTGTACTGAGCGAGAAACCAGGGGAGATAATTGGTCCAGCCGTTCCTTACAGCTACGCAAACTGAATTGGATTAGGATCTCGTTATTTCAACGCTGTACTAGTGCTAAAGTATTTCTCTTCACAAACATCGAATATTTAGTCAAGTGACAATCATTTATTTGGTCCAACTTTAAATCTACTAAAATTAATATAACTTGAAGCTCTATCGCCTTTTTATTTTTAAATTGCCATGTCTGAACTTGACACTCTTTACTGAATGTCTACAAAATGGCTGTGTGCACTCTACAAGTATAGTGAGTCGCTGGTGAAAGATGGAATTAAATGTTGATCTTGGCGCACTTCAAATGACTGAGTTCTGAGGATTTATTCTTTTTAATGTCCTGGCCTGAATAAGCTGTCCCACATTCCTATCTGAACTATCTCATACGCCTATATGAACTCTACTAGATACATATCTAAACGGCCCAACATCCTACATCCCTGAGCTGTTGTACATCACTACCTGAACAGCAGGAAGGGTTCAAACTCGGGACCATTGAGACCACCAATTAACAGTATATCACACTAAAAGCCAGATTATCATTTAGGCCTAGGCTATTAGTCGAACAGCTTTTTGTGATTCGCTATAGATCTTGTCGTATCCTATAAGATCTAATTTATTGATCATTTCATATCATAGAGAACAGAATCTAACAGTTCTAGAACTCATTTCGTGTGCTTCTTTTCTGCTGGAACATTTGGCAACTGATTGGTTAGCACTGCCCTGCGTTCAACTCAATGTCCTGAGAGCTTCCAAACGTTGAATCATTGCCTCGGTTGAAGCTCATTTTAACTGAGCCAATATTAGCTTTGGTCAAACGAAAATGGCTCATGCCAATAATCCATTTTATTCTCTTTTCGCGTTACTTTTAAAATGGGAACTTCGCTCTTCTGTGTGTCTGTAATGTAATAAACAGAAACACCATTTGTAATTTTTTTTTTGTATTGTGAATACTGGCACGAGCCACAGCTAAAACGCAGGATCATTGACGAATTTTTAAACTTACAATTTGAATGTAAAAGCGCTTTAACTTTTATTGAAACATTACAAAACGTTGTGGCATCTAGTGACTTCTGTAGAATACAAAGTGATGTGACATTTAATGACAAAATCTTCTGTAAAGTACCAAGTGGAGTAATACCGAATTATAACATCTAATGACAAAATCTTCAGTAGTATATAAATATATTAAATAGCCAGCACGTCACGTGGTTTCCAATTCTAGTAACAGCATCACAACGTTGGTGTACAAAAGAATCTGTAGACTTGTTATAAAAAAAAATTCTGTCAAGTGAATAGATTTTTGGCAGAACCAGTTGCCGAAGGCTAGCAGCGAGTTTCCCTGTGGCGACCAAAATAATGGCCGTTTTTTTAAATGAGAGAACTACCAGCCCAATCATTTCCTTGAAATCAGTTGGAGCTCTGTGCAAGAGGAACAAACATAAGGGGGCAGTGGTTGAAAGCAATGAGACAACAAGGTAGCCGGGGAGTGAAGAGGGCTTTTGTCTAGTAAGGTTTGATTATAGTCAAGCATCTCTCCTCCCTATTTTGCTCGAGTTCCACGCCATTTGAACGAAATCAATCGTTTCTAAACGCCATGAATATGGAGCGCCTGCCAATCAGACATTTTAACTTTGTCAAGTGCTCTACACAAAATAAAGAAACAGGGGGGTCATTACAGACAAGTGTTCCCCGTAAAAAATGGGGAGGGGGGGTTGCTGGGGAAATGTATTGTCTGGACTAGAGTAGGAACTACACAATAGGAGGCACGTTCGTGTTGGTTTGCAGAGTTCTTTCCCCCCGCATTCTCTTTGTACCTCCTTCTTTCTCTTTGTACCTCCCTCTTTCTCCTTTATTTCCAATCTAAACATTGACAAGCAGCTTCCGACTTTGTACAAAACATTTGTGTACAGCCTAAAATGTACATATGTCAAGAATGCATTGATTGTTAGGCTACTCATGACGACAAAGTGTGCGATATTTGTCAATCTAAATATACACATTCACAAAGATACACTTTTATTATAACGGTAATTTGATTATCAAAGAACTCTAGTTAATATCAAAGATACGTGCTAAGATCAGCGCTAATAAAAAGTAATATCAGGTGGCCGAGCCTCGCTCGGTTAAATAATTTCCTAAGAAAGGTTATATGCCCAAAGTCATTTTGGGAATATTTTTGTAATTACGAAAATGAACGATCAGATAAAGACTACAAATCTGAAGAGTTGCTTTAGTGTTCTGTTAGTTCTAAATGTAATTGTACATGGCGATTAAATATAAAGTCTTTAAGTCCTCCTACAGTCTAGACAAACCACAGCTCACGTCCGTCTTATAATTTTACAATCCATCTTTTGAGTAAATTTGTTGTAGGCCTACTATTATTGACTTGCAGTATTCCCTGTGGCCACGCAGCCCAAGCTGTGACCTACATATTTTGCCACTATCAGGGCAAACATAACCATTGTCCGCCGGTGGTCGATTAAGATTTTCTTTTCGCGTCTGAGTCTGTCCTCGGCAGCAGATTTTCTTTTGGTCTCAAATGTGTATCCGCGGCTTTTGTATAGAGGGAATTCTTTAAGTCCGACAGTTACGCTGGTCAGAGCAGTATCCTGTATGGGAGACGAATCTCAGACGAAAGCATGCCAAAGGCTCGCTTAAGAGTATAGGATTCAGGATCTTTCATGTTCACTCTGTTCTTGAACATAACAAATGTCTTCATTATAACCCTCCAAGAAACACAAGCTCAAAATCGGCCCCCGAAGTGGTCTACACAAACTGTCTTTGTAACCTTGTTTTTTTTTCTAGATTATAACATGCCCAATAATAAATATTTCCTATTCCTACTAGCAATGTACCCTGACAATAGAAATACACCATTTTAAAACAAAACTTAAATGACTTATATAGTATGCAGGAATTCTCAGCTCGGCACAATATGATAAAGTCCAGCTCATCACTTTTCTTGTATTTTAAGATACAACTAATCGCCCCTCCAATAAAAAAAAATTAAAGCAAAACAACAGTTACGAAATCCCCTCCCCCTGATGGAAGGGGCAGACGTAGACGCCGAAAAGAAAATCTAAATAAACCAACACGAACAATGGTTATGCCTACGCTAGATGTGGCAAAATTTGTAGGTCGCAGCTAGGGCTGCGTTGCCACGGGAAATACTGCGGACTCGAAGACGAGTCTTATTATTATTTTTGGAAACATTTGTGTTAAAACTATCAATCTGAAGCGTTGCTTTTTATGGTCTATTAGCTCCCACTTCTGACACCATGTAGAATATTTGTGTTTATACAAATAAAAAACTAGTGTTTTAGAGGGAAGACATATTAGGAACTCCATTTATTACGTAAACACACGCGGTGCTACACTAACGCGCTAGTGTGCAAATGTACATTTAATATCAATATGTTACAATGTCATTGTAATAGATTTTAATACAAAGTCCTCAAAGTGCTCTTCCAATCTAGAATAACCGTTACTCACATTGTTTCGTGTTGCATCGCAGATTTTGCTTAAAAGTGTTGAAACATTATTGGTTTGGAAAAAAGTCTCTGAAGCGGAACTTCTAAAACGGCTACTTTCATTCCTTTAACATTGTATTTCTTGCATGAAATCTAGGAACATTAAAGCAAAACTTGTGTATAGCGCGGTATTTGTTTCGCACACAAGTTTTTAGCTTCATTTGCACCAAATGTTACAACATTTCTTTACACAATAAATGAATGGGATTTTCTTACTCAGTAAATTTTGGTTTGAATATTTCTTATCCATGGACGGATCCTTATGGAGCCGCCGTGAGTTTGTGTAAAAACACAATGTCTTTTTGAAGTCTTGTTATCTAATGGCGTCACTAGGGGTGTTCGGGGGGTGTGGGCCAAACCGGGTGACAACCACCATGGGGTGGCTCCCAAGTCGGAAAAATGTATTTTTCCAAAATGCAACTTTAAAAAATAAAAATTAATACCTCGAATGCCTCTCATAGTTTAGTATCAACATGTCCCAGACTTTCTAAATTTCATTCTATTTGACTTGTAATCTTCCTATTATGAGAATAACAATGCGTTGCAGAAGAGAGGAGAAAGAGTTTCTGAAGCTCAGAAATGTAGAAACACGCTTGACGCCGGGGCAACAACCCTGAGTGAACTTAAGGCGCTCCCCAAAATTTCTTATTTGACCAGTTGAGTGGCAAGCGTACCATTTTTTTAATTGTAAAATGTTGCGAAACACACAGACTTTGCACCTGGCGCGCCATTCGACGCATATGGCTGCAGCTCTCTCCACAGAAATCAGTCTAGGGCAACTTTCACAGTCGGCGCCCACGAAATTCAGGACTTCTAAAAAGGTTTGACGCCATGTTAGACGTGGACGGCCAAGTTTTTTCATTTACTCATTTCGGCTTTCATGTTAAGGCTGACTTCCTTTAGACGGCGAATGCCAGTGCGGGAAAAAAATGTCCCTATTGGTAACATTATCTCGGTATGTTATTCGTAGGATCCTTCTCAGCCATCACTGCCCAGCCACTTTTCAACCCTCTACGTCTCGAAGCGTAGGTGGCCGATGGGACAATGATTGTATTGAGTGGATTTCAATCTCCAGGCTAATTGATTTGTTTGTTCAGATAGGCCGTACTTTTTGAAAGACGGCTCAAGCTTTCTAATCCGACATTCAACACCATGATATGCATCTCCATCGCTTGAGATAACAATACCTAAATATGTTAATTTTTCTATTTGTTCAAGATCGGTATGACCAATAATGATGCTGTATTGGGTAACCTGCACCTTAGAGGAACTTCCTTTGATAGCAAGACTGGAAGGATTAGTTCTCCCGTAGAGCCTTGGCGAGAAACTCTGCTGTTAGGCCTAGTGGCTTTAAGCTCCCATAATGTCAAGTGAATCTGCAGACAAACCATCCCTCAGCTCTCGGAGCTGCTGTTGTGAACTCCAGGGGGGGGGGGTGAACTGCGCCGGGTGAAGCCGATCCTAGTGAAGCCACTGAATTATGTTAACTATTTTGTTAATTAAACCGAAGTTAGCTAATGCATTTGTGGACATTGTAATCTCCCGTATTCGGCCCTTGTTGAATGCCTTTTCTCTGCTTCCTTCAACCACTAAAAGATAAGCACAAAGTCAATATCATAGTGCGAGAGGCTTCCCCCTTGACTTACTTGAAAAAATTTGGTTCCATTTTTATGGATAAAAAGTCTCAAGGATCGTCGCATTGATTTTGTAAAGAATGTTTTTCATCTATTCATAGACTAGCTATGATCTATTGACAACTAATCATCTAAAATGATGCACAAATCGTGTGTCTATCATTTTGTAATCTACAGTGAAGGTCATAAAAGACGCGCATATAATCACACAAAAAACAACAATAAACAATTGAGAAGCATGCATAGCAACTTGATGACATAACATGGCAACAATCTTAGTGAAACAATCTCACTCCTCTTTCACCAAAATAAACAAAAATATGATTCGACAATCTGAAGTTTAATAGAACAAAAACTTTTCATAACATACTATTGTGTACATCTTAACTTCACATTTTACCGTATATTTAAATATTTATATATTATACCGTCACAAATTACTGTATATTTATATATTATACCTTCACAATTTACTGTATATTTATATATTAAACCTTCACAATTTACTGTATATTTAAATATTATACCTTCACATTTTACCATATATTTATATATTATACCTTCACATTTTCTACATCTTACTAAATATTTATACATCATAATTTCACATTGTCTACATCATACCTTAGTATTAGTACTGGAATTCAGAAGTAAGCAAAGGGATGAAATCGTCGCAGTGAAATCCCAGCAGTAGGGACGAAGTAAAAGATTGAAGTCCTTAGCAACGATGTCCAAGCAGTGTAGCACAGAAAGCAGTCAAATGAAGCCATGGGCAGTAGACTGCCTGTTGGGAAATACTGGTGGTTAAAAGACCCAAGGGTACCTGCTTGGGTTATGAATCTTGACACTCAAGTACAAAACCTACAGAATAATAGTGTAATCACTATCTGTTGTCCAGTGGAGCTTATTGCACGATGCACTACGAGGCACCAAATACAGGGCCCACCTGTGTACTTAAAAAGGACTGATGTTAACTATCCCCGTGTAGATCAATGGTAATATGGTTATCTATCTGTTTTGGGTCAAGTCTGACTGAGATTCAAGTACGTGTTTTGTAGAGGTGTCATTGACTATTATCAAAATTGTAAAGTATTTGTTTCTTTTTGTTTATTTACTACACTCATTAACTTGACTTAGCTATAGTGTTCTGTCAAGGGTTTATAGAGAATCGTAACAACATCTATACATCCTACTTTTACATTTTCTACAACTTAATTATTGCATTTATTACTTTAACATTTCTGTATCAATCCTCCAGAATTCCAGAACTTGGCATTTGTACAATACACGCAACTTTTGCTCAGCCGAACAAAATAAATATACAGAACTCTGAAGGCAGCCTAAGATTTGTTCAATATTTTATGACCATATTAATGTATACCAGTTTGAGTCTATACTGATTATATAAAAAATAAAGTTTCATTCACGTTGGAAATATTAAGACATCCATCTACATCCAGGTAATAAAATAACCATAACTGTTACATTCTCGGTAGCTCCTGCCAACAATGCTGCGTATGTTAACTGTTCAGCCATAGCTTTGGCAAGATTGACATTTTTACTCTCATCATTATCACTGTCCAGTGTGCTATTTCCTTCATTATCCACAGTCTCCGCCACTGTATCTACTTCAGTATCCACACTCCCCGCCCCTGTATCTACTTCAGTATCCACAGTCTCCGCCACTGTATCTACTTCGGTATCCACAGTCTCCGCCACTGTATCAGTATCAATACAATGCTCAACGTCAGGAATATATACTGCGCCATTTTCTAAAACAAAATATTTATATGAAAACGTGAAACAAGAAAAACATTTCAAAATACATTTAAAAAAAAGACAATACCTGCATTATACAACTTATAATAAAATTTAATTATAAAATAAAATCTACAATAAAGTAATTTAAAACAAGATTACAAAGACAGTTTTGTGTGGAAACACAAGCTCAAAATCGGCTCCCGAAGTGGTCCACCGAGGCAGGATTAAATCCGAATGAAATTATATCAAAGGTAAATGACAGATAAGAATGGAGAAAGAAGGTTGACAGATCTTGTGTGGTACTCCAGCGCTCAGCAGATCAAATGATAGGTGAAAGTGAATGTAAAGTTAGATGTGAACCTGACCTAACTGATGTCTTCTAGTTCACCTAATTGTTTTATAAAGGCTCGATCTCTTATTCAAGAAAAAAAACATTATTGTGATTTAGTACTCTACATTTAAAACAAAAGAAAATGCCGTTTACAAGATTAATAATTGTTTTAAATTATAATGCATAACTTATAATGCATACTAAATAGTTTTTTTCTCTTTAAAAAAATAGTAAACATTTGTTCGTGTATAAATGTAGTACTTAGTAAGTATAACAGAACTTACATAACTTAACAATAAAAATATAAAAACAAAAATTTTTGACAAAAAATCTACAACCGTTTGCATAAAAGTGTTAGAAATATGGTACACAGTAGGGTCACCTGATAAAGAGACTCAAGTGTTTGGTGTTTAATAGTGAATAGTTGTAAAAGTGGTGTATTTTTATGAAAAAACTGCTTGCATAAGTGATTTAAAAAATTAGATTTTTCACTTTCAGAAAATAAAAAAGTAGCCGTTGCATCAGAACTTTGAATGATCTAAAATATCATGATGTCCGATTTTCATTTTCTCTTCTAGTTTACGAGATCTAAACGGGACGGACAGACGGACGGACTGACAGACAGACGGACAGACAGGCCACACAAAACCAATAGCGTCTTTTCCCCTTTTGGGGGTCGCTAAAAATGGGCTCATGAACGACACATTTTGGTGTTACGATGATTTAGGCCAGGGGTCGGCAACCTGCGGCTCGCGAGCCACATGCGGCTCTTTGGATGATAAGCTGCGGCTCTTTAGTTCTATGCACAAATATTATTTATTTTATAGAAAAAAACATTTAAAAATCGTAATGATTCGACTCTATCTTGCAGACACTTGTACTCGCTATTCAGCGCACTCCTCCCCCCATGTCTTGAAATGTAACATATTTGCATCTGGAAGATGTTTAACTTTTTTCTGCCTTATCACTTGCTATAGATGAGTCTTTTGACATAAAAGCCAAGGCACAAGTTGCTTTTTATGTCAGGTATATGTCTTCCCAGAGTCCAAAAGAAGAACTTCTAGGATTGCTACCGCTCTCGTGACAAACTAGAGAAGATACGGCGAATGTCGTGCAAAATACCTTGTAGACAATATAATAAATATAAAATAAAATCTTTAAATAGCAACTGTTGGAGTAAGAAATATGACAGGAAAAAAAAGGGTGCAAATTCTATTCTTTGGCGCAAAATAAACTACAAAATTCTTACGTTTCACTGCATAATACACCAAGAAGCGCTTTGTGCCCAAAAATTTCCAGCTGAAATAGTTGAGGTCATGAATTTAGTTATTAAGATTGTTAACTGCATCTTGTCAAAAGCATCTACCATCGTCAGTTTAAAGAATTCTTTAACGAAATGGAGACTCAGTATTCCGAGCTATTTCTTCACAATAAAGTGTGATGGCTTTCCAAAGGTTAGGTGTTGAAACTTTTTGTTTTGTGCTTAAATGAAATAAGTACATCCCAAAACGATTATCACCTTGAGTTAGAGAACGACAAATGGTTGCAGAAATTTTACTTGAATATAACAGTGAAATTAAATGAGCTGAATCTAAAACTGCAGGGAGAGATATACCCAGTCATTGTTTTAGTAGAAGAATTCGTTTGTTTTGAAGAGAAATTTATTCTTTTTACAGAAGATATTCAGTGCGGTCAATTACTTCATTTTCAATTTTGTAAAGCAATTTTGCGATAAAATCATTGCAATTGTTGACACAAGTCACTTCATCACAGTGATAAAGAAAACAAAAAGATGAATTTATTGACAGATTTAAGCCATTCAAAACAAACCAAACGGTTGTAGCATTTATAAAATAAATCTTAACACTTATAGTAACGAAATCTACATTGAGCCATTTGGAATTGAGACTGGATCTCTAGACATGCAACTGATCGATTTAAAAAAGTAAAGCTTTATGGAGTGAGGGATTTACACAGTTGAAAATCAGGTTGGAAGAGTTGAAGGTCCAGAAATGTATGTAAAGCAACAAAAGTGGACAGCTTTAAAAGAAATGCCGCGAGATTAGGCACTTATATTCGACGCATGGAAAAGTCTTCCAGATTGTTGCAGTCACATGAAAAAAGTTGGCATTTGGAAGGCTGTCTATCGTTGGATTGGCATATTCTTCCGAACAAGCGTTCTCTTGCATGAATATAATTAAAAGCAATTTAAGAAGCCTACTAACAAAGAAAAATGTAGAGTCGTGTTTGAAACTAAAAACAACAAGTTATGATCAAAATGTATCCAAACGTTCTAAAGCCGTGCAAAGCCAAAGTTACCACATAATTTGTTTGCTCAATTGTTTGTTATTTTAGTACAGGTCAGTGTTGTATGTTAATGTTTAACTGTTTAAATTTTATACTTCAACTAGACATATGTTACCCGCGACCCGCGGGTCTTTATTTGCGCATTACTTTCGATATAGTCACTGAGAGTGTTTTGTAAGCAATTAAACGAAATAATAATGTAATAAGTAAAGCGAATGTGTCAATGTAAAAATAGTGTGAATAATGCTATCAAATCAAAATAGCTAATAGGCTTAAATCAATTTTTTTTTAATTAAAACATTTGCTTTTGAATAATCTAGTGGATTGGATTTAGATGTATGTTAAACGTAGCTAATGATCCTTTCACGTTATTTCAGTTTCGCTACGAAAATAAAATTAGTTTTGCGAAAATGGTTTACCCAAAGTCGATACATTCTTATCTATTAAAAACGAAAAGAGCGATAGCTTTGTTAAATAAATGGGATTATAAAGTGAACAATTAAACGAAATAATTTTTAGTACGCGATTCATGAATGAATATAGATCTAGGCCTATCTCAACTCGGCTTCGCAGCTTTCGTAAACGAATGTAACTTTAGAAAACCAATTTTGAATGTTTATTTGATCAAAATATGAAATGAATGGACTTTAATTAATATATTTATGTGTTAAAGTATAAAACTATCTGTGCGAAGAGAAGTTTTATCATCTTAGAGTTGGATTAGAGTTTTAGATCTAGGGATGGGATTATAAAGTAAACAATTAAACGAAATAATTTTTAGTACGCGATTCATGAATGAATATAGATCTAGGCCTATCTCAACTCGGCTTCGCAGCTGTCGTAAACGAATGTAGCTTTAGAAAACCAAATTTGAATGTTTATTTGATCAAAATATGAAATGAATGGACTTTAATTAATATGTTTATGTGTTAAAGTATAAAACTATCTGTGCGAAGAGAAGTTTTATCATCTTAGAGTTGAATTAGAGTTTTAGATCTAGGGATGGGATTATAAAGTAAACAATTAAACGAAATAATTTTTAGTAAGCGATTCATTACGGTATTGTCTAATGAAAGAATGTTCGTCAGGAAATCTGTAATCACAGATATAAGGAACTAATTAATGTAAAAAATGCTTTTGAAACACAAAATTGAAGGTTAATTTTATTATATAATGAAATCAATGGATCTTCTTTTGTATTTTCATGTGTCAAAGTAAAAAACTATCTGCGCAAAGTGTATTTCTTAAAATTAGATCTAGGTCTAAATCCTTTCTATCTTTTCTAATGTCAACATTGTAGACATGGCCTAGATCCATAAAATACTATAGCTGTAATAGAGTCGGACAACATTATTTTTTTTTTAGGGTCTTACGTTTGTTTTAGGGCTACAATACATACACTAAGGTCTAAGTTGGTACCCAAGAAACATTCCTGCCAAGTTTTATCAAGATTGGTCAAGCGGTTTTGATGTCATAAGTAACATACATCCATACCCCTCACATTCTACTTTATAATATAGATAATAATTAATACAATATATATATATATTTATATATATATATAATATAATATATAAAAAAATCTAATTTGTTTTGTAAAAGACAACGAACATAAAGAAAAATTGATATTTTAATCTTATGTATAAATTGATTCGTTTTTTAATCAAATAAACTGATTAATGCGAGTACTATTTATTGTTTGGAAGAAAAAAAATATTGTGGCTCTTTAAAAAGTTGAAATTTTGAAAATTGTAATTTTTGGCTCTTCTGACTCAGAAGGTTGCCGACCACTGATTTAGGCGGAAAGTAACACCATGAGCTAACAGCGACAGTTACATCCACCTTAGCGATGCAACTGGTATACATTTTTTTAAATATATATTTTATTTTGTTGTTTTACTCCTAAATTTCATGTCCACAAAATGGTTTCTGACCAACATTAGAAATTTAACAATGTATTTATTACCTTGGTGAAAAGAAGACTTGTTATTATGACTTGTCTTGAAGTTTAAAACATTATTAGTACTATGTATTTTTTGTTCAGAATTGATTCGTGGTGTCAAAAGTGGAAGAAGAGATTCACTGAGTCTACTTGGTGGTGGTATTTGTTGATTAGGTAACATCTGTTTTCAGAATACAAAACGACAAAATGTATTACTCGCGGGCTATATAAAACAAATTTCAGACTTACTAAAGAAAGAAAACCATACCATAGATGTTTCAAAATAATTTTAAAAAATACATTATTACGATATAAAAGTGATGAAAATAAAGAACAGAGTTCCCATTTAAAGAGATCAAAAATGTTAACATCTATAAGCCATCATTATATAAACATTCCAACGGCAAATATTTGTTGTTAAGGAGGAGAGTTGGGGAGGACTGAGAAAAGTGATACTCGAATGTACAGGCTGGTCTAATTGAACGATCTAGATACTCGAATGTACAGGCTGGTCTAATTGAACGAACTAGATACTCGAATGTACAGGCTGGTCTAATTTAACGTCATAGATACTCGAATGTACAGGCTGGTCTAATTGAACGAACTAGATACTCGAATGTACAGGCTGGTCTAATTGAATGAACTAGATACTCGAATGTACAGGCTGGTCTAATTGAACGAACTAGATACTCGAATGTACAGGCTGGTCTAATTGAACGAACTAGATACTCGAATGTACAGGCTGGTCTAATTGAACGAACTAGATACTCGAATGTACAGGCTGGTCTAATTGAACGAACTAGATACTCGAATGTACAGGCTGGTCTAATTGAACGAACTAGATACTCGAATGTACAGGCTGGTCTAATTTAACGTCATAGATACTCGAATGTACAGGCTGGTATAATTTAACGTAATAGATACTTGAATGTACAGGCTGGTCTAATTTAACGTCATAGATACTCGAATGTACAGGCTGGTCTAATTTAACGTAATAGATACTCGAATGTACAGGCTGGTCTAACTGAACGTAATAGATACTCGAATGTACAGGCTGGTCTAATTTAACGTCATAGATACTCGAATGTACAGGCTGGTCTAATTTAACGTCATAGATACTCGAATGTACAGGCTGGTCTAATTTAACGTCATAGATACTCGAATGTACAGGCTGGTCTAATTTAACGTCATAGATACTCGAATGTACAGGCTGGTCTAATTTAACGTCATAGATACTCGAATGTACAGGCTGGTCTAATTTAACGTCATAGATACTCGAATGTACAGGCTGGTATAATTTAACGTAATAGATACTCGAATGTACAGGCTGGTCTAATTTAACGTCATAGATACTCGAATGTACAGGCTGGTCTAATTTAACGTCATAGATACTCGAATGTACAGGCTGGTCTAATTTAACGTCATAGATACTCGAATGTACAGGCTGGTCTAATTTAACGTCATAGATACTCGAATGTACAGGCTGGTCTAATTTAACGTCATAGATACTCGAATGTACAGGCTGGTCTAATTTAACGTCATAGATATTCGAATGTACAGGCTGGTCTAATTTAACGTCATAGATACTCGAATGTACAGGCTGGTCTAATTTTACGTCATAGATACTCGAATGTACAGGCTGGTCTAATTTAACGTCATAGATACTTGAATGTACAGGCTGGTCTAATTTAACGTCATAGATACTCGAATGTACAGGCTGGTCTAATTTAACGTAATAGATACTCGAATGTACAGGCTGGTGACAAACAAAAGCTGTTACATACAATTGTGGTGGCTTTGGCACAGAAGAACTAAAATGACGAAGGCAAACATAAAAACATAAAACATAAAACATATTTACACACGGTCATAAAGTTAACATTCCTAATAGGCCTAAACAGTTAGACCAAGACCAAGTTGTACACACAACATCGCTGTCTAAATACAAAAAAACAAACAAAAAGAAAATGTCATAGTGTAGAGATTTGGAACATCAGAAACATTATACAAATGAATGACAAAGAAGTTCTCTAAAAAGTCAATCACTTGTTCTACATAAAACAAACATACACTGTTTTAATAGTTTCGCTCAATTCCTTCCCATACAAAACACCAAGAGAACAATGAGGCCTACATAGAACAAATCTATACACTAATTTTTAAAGCCAGTATCTATACATTGGTTGTAAAAATACATTTACAAAATGGACAGTTAACATTCTATATATGACTATATACGCCACAACAAGCTCAGTCTCTGACTCAACCCTTAAGGCCATTATACAATTACCTACAAAGAACGAGCTAGACAAAATACCCACCCTGTTAGAGCTCAACAAAGCCATAGACAACATGGCTGCCCGCGAAGCACCCGGATGCGATGGTATACCCCCAGATCTTCTAAAACAATGCAAAACTACACTAATCCAACCTCTACACGAACTGCTTTGCAAATGTTGGCAAGAAGTTGCTGTGCCACAAGACCTGCTAAAATCGTTACACTGTATAAGAACAAAGATAATAGAAGCGACTGCAACAATTACAGGGGAATCTCCCTCTTAAGTATTGTAGGCAAAGTCTGTGCTCGAGTGATACTTCCAAGGCTACAAAAACTCGCTGATCGGGTCTATCCAGAATCACAATGCGGCTTTCGCTCAGGGAGATCCATGATTGACATGATTTTCTCCATCCGCCAACTTCAGGAAAAGTGCAGAGAACAAAAGCTGCCTTTGTATATTGCGTTCATTGACCTCACAAAGGCCTTCGATCTAGTCAGCAGAGAAGGCCTCTTTAAAATTTTACAGATAATAGGCTGTCCACCCAAGCTACTAAATGTAATCGTATCTTTCCACCAAAATATGATGGCTACAGTGCAATTCAACGGTGCCAGCTCCGAAAGTTTCAGTATAAACAGCGGAGTTAAACAAGGATGTGTCCTGACCCCAACCCTCTTTAGAATACTATTTTCCCTGCTAATCCACAACGCGTTTGACAAATCCATCCCCATAGACGATAACAAGCTGGACGCCGTAAATGAATTCTGCTAAATGGGATCCACAATTCAAGATGACCTGTCTCTAGAAGAGGAGATAAAAAAACGCATAGGGAAGGCTACCTCGACCTTCTCAGGCCAAGAGTTTGGCAAAACCAGAAGCTCACTACAGTGACCAAAATGGAAGTCTACAAGGCATGCGTTATCAGTACACTACTGTATGGCGGTGAATCATGGACCACCTATGCAAAGCAAGAGAGAAAACTAAACTCATTCCATTTGCGATGTCTCCGTAGGATCTTGAAAATCACGTGGAAAGAAAAAGTGTGCAATACTGAGATCCTTGCGCGAACAGGTATTCCCAGCATCTTTACAGCCCTCAGACAACGCCGCTTGCGCTGGCTTGGACATGTTCGCCGGATGGAGGACAATTGTATCCCGAAAGTCATCCTCTATGGACAACTCGCGATTGGCTCAAGAAAAACTGGTCGCCCCCACATCCGTTACATAGATGTAATAAAACAGGACCTCAAATCAGTGAACATCAATACTGACCATTGGGAAGGCATAGCTCTAGACCGCACCAGATGGAGAGAGACAGTGACCAAGAAAGCTATGGACAGTGAAAGAACATGGGTCTCAGCTCAGGAAGAAAAACGTACAATACGAAAAATGGCCAGCTCCTCTTCCTCTACCACCGAAGCAAAAGCCACCTTAACCTACGATATTTGTGGACGGGAGTGTCTCTCTAAAATAGGGCTCCACAGCCACATGAGGAAGTGTGCGAGATAAACCATAGTCGTTCTACGACTAAAGGAGGCAAACTATTTGACTATTTAGTCTAGTATACTACAGGTACATAATTCAATAAAGGAATTCATTGACATGCTGGTTTTCTAAAAATAAGGATAGTCCAGCAATATGGACGAAAACCGGAGTAGCGATATTCAATCTAAACTACTAAATAAAATTCTAATCTAATCTAAGAAACAGTAAAAATGTAATTACCTGCAGCCATACATAAACACGTGGAGTAGAACCGGGCACAAAGAGGGAGTGGAGACGACGTAGATCTAGTAACGTACAGACACTACAGTGACAAAAGATGCCGGTATAATGGACAGTGTCCACGTTGTTCTGCCTTTTTACGCGGACACAAGACGCCATCTACGGGAAAAAGGTCACGCGGATATCGAGGTAGCCGGTGTAACCTGAATAAGTATCCAACCCACTACACAAATATTAATTAATTAATTAGTTGTCAATATTTGTCACTTACCCTAGTTAATAATGAAGCTACTTCCTCATTTTTTAGACTTTGCCAAACACCGCTGGATGCCAAGACTAAATATTGAGTGTTTTGATCAATTGAAACACTTCTGAAGTAGGGTTCTGCAATAACACAGTCCTTCAACAACTTGTCACCGAAATTTCCAAGTCCTCTGGTAACAGACAAAACTCCATTGACGAGTGAACCTTTGTCTGACTTTGTAATAGAACCACCTGTAAATCAAACAAAATAACTAGATCTAGGCAACTTGAGTTTATATCAACAAGTTCAACATCAACGACCTTGTAGTAGGTCTTTGTTTTGTAAGCATTGAAGGTCATAGGACAGGTCATAATCTATATATATAATTCTCTTCATGGCCCAACCATGCTTGAAACCACGATAAAGTATTCTTCTATAAAAGAATTGCTAAGAATACTCATCAGCAGACTCAAGAGAAAAGCCGATGAGGTCCTTTACGAAGAACAGGCAGGCTTCAGAGCAGGCAGAAGAACTAATGAACAAATAATTAACATCAGACTGTTAAATGAAAAATGCCTTCAACACCAAAAGAAACTGGTACATTACTTCAAAGACTTCAAAAAATCTTTTGACCAGGTTTGGCATGTTGGCATGTAGCAAGTAATGAGAGAGTTTATCATAGACAAAAACATTATTTATGTTATCAAAACCCTATACCAAAATGCAAATAGCTCAATACTTCTGAACAACCAAACTGGAGAAAGTTTTAGGACATTTAAAGGAGTGAGGCAAAGATTCATTCTCTCTCCAGCTCTTTAACATATTTCTGGAGCATATTATGACGGAAACTCTAGAAGGAATTGACCATAAAATGAGTGGCCTATTTCCAAACTCAGGTTTGCAGATGATATAGACGTCATTGTAGAAAATGCAGACCAGGTACGAGATCTTAACTGTAAATTAGATGCTGCAGTCTAAGCAGTTGGCATGGGAATTAATGTAGAAAAAAAATACTAGTTTTGTGGCGGAGATAATACAAGATGTTGCATACAGTTGAATGGCCAAAACATTAAAAGAAGTTGACTCATTTAAATACATTTTTGATGCCCGTTGCCGACACTGTGGAGAGTTAGTGGAAACAGTAGCGCATATCTTGCAAGAGTGTCCGCAGCTCCGAGAGCTGCTGGATAGTTTGTCTGCAGAGTCACTCGACCTGTATGGGAGCTTAAAGGCACTACGCCTAACAGCAGAGTTTCTTGCCAAGGCTCTACGGGAGGACTAATCCTTCCAGCCTTGCTACTAACCAATGCCAAATAAATAGGCAGGTGAACCAAACAAATAGTTGAGTAGTGTCGAGTAGACACTGAACAGCTAATAGGCAGACACCTGAGGGAGGCACCAGGTATTCCTCTAAGAGTAAGAATGTATGAAATAGTACAGACTCGATTGACAGCGATAGAGAAATAAGCGGGTCTGGTTGAGTTAGTCTACCTTATAAAGGCATGGGAGAGACGGGTGGGAACAGGAAATGTCCTAGGCTAAGAATTATTTTACACGTGGGTGAATCCGACAAGAGTCGCACCTTGGAGTGTCACGAGGCGTGTTGACCCGAGTAATCTCTTAGATCAAAGAGAGACGTGGGAGAGGGGGGAGAAAGATTGACTTGCATTCCACCCAAGGTGGTGTCAACTGCGACCGTCAGACATCCGGCGGGTAAGACCAAATAGACTGTGTGTTTATCTTTCCCCGATCAAGGGGAGATACGTGAAGGACGCGGCCTAGCTATCTCCAAGGTGGTGGACTAAGTCTACCCTGGAGAGGAAAAGGTGGGGCGGGTGAAGAAATTGGGGATAGGACGGGGAAATAATTAAAATAAAATAAATAAATAATGATAAGATATAATTAATGCTGTGATAAAAATGAGCAAGCTTTTGACTTGTCACACATGAGCTACACTGCCTGTGCTATTAGTTCCTCTTCTTGCCTTGTCTAGGTTACGATAATTTACTACAAATAGTTTAGCTAAAACGTGTACCTTGTCGATATATTCTGTTGCTTTCAGGTGGACTTTCAGGCGAGTGATCTTTAGTGATACAAACAAACTTATTGTCTTTCACCAGCAGAGCTTTAGCTTGTCCTAAAAGAAAACAGCAGTTTGAACATAGTGCTCCCAAACAAGGCTCGCAACAAAGTGAACAGCAGTTGTATAGTTTAAACATAGTGCTCCCAAACAAGGCTCGCAACAAAGTGAACAGCAGTTGTATAGTTTAAACATAGTGCTCCCAAACAAGGCTCGCAACAAAGTGAACAAAAGATTTATCATTCGTTATTGCTTTCTTTCTTTCCTGCCCCCCCCCCCCTCCCAAATTTTCCCAACTGGTTTAGATAAGTGAAAGGATCACAGCATATTGAAAAATATTAAAGCATGAAATAGCGCTAAACAAAAACAATTGGTAAAATATTTTTAATCGCACAGATTTATAGTTGTTGGTCTAGATTACTCTAGATCTATTACAAATTTAATTACATGACATACCAAAGCAATTGATACAATTAACTTCCTATAGCCTTGTTGTTGCTTTTGTTCAGTTTGTGTGTGTGTTAATTTACATTTACGAAATCTTCCTCTAGTTACACAATTTCTAGTCATTCTGGTTACATCAATACTTGCCAACATTCGCAAGGTGAATTTCTCCTTGTATTTGTGAATCGGAGAGCTCTTGATTTGAAGACTGCTGAATCAAGCAAGTAACTGCTGATGTTCCACTCCATCGGATTCTCGATAGTTCATCAATGCCATAGGAAAGTTGATCATCCATAGAAAGATAAGCCTTCTTGAAAGCCTAAAAGTGCAATAAAATGCTTAAACATTTGTTAATATATGTCGACAAGCAGCAAAGAGTATATTAAATATTGAATTAAGAAGCCGAAAAAAAGATTTTACGATGGACTAGCTATTCTTCGGGTGGAATAGCGGGGGGGGGGGAGGGTTAGGTAAAAGTGGCTTTCTTCATCAAGTCAAAGGTTCATGTCGGAGAAATTACGATGTACATGTTAAAAAAAATAACTAGAGGGATAGAGACAGAGAGAGAAGGAAAGATAGCGACCGTTAAATTTCATTGTAAAAGATACACATATTCATGGGCTAAAAAAGTGTTTTAGGGGATCGTTAAAATGCGGCCTGTTAATAGAAAATTTAAAAAAAAAACGTAAAAGAGGGGATATTCCGGCTATAATAAACAAATCAACGGGATTAGCCGGTGGTGTAATGTTAATATATATATATATGGCTCCTTTTGTCTCGAAAGGCAATGGATGCGCCCAAATGAGTCACTGGTTTTGGCTTAATCTTGAGACGGGGCAGAATCTGGTGTGGCTAATCAAGCCAATTCTAGAACGGCAGACTTTGCCACAATTCGTACATGTGTATGCCTCTGATTTAGGGCTAGCAGACAGGGCAGCTTTCTTTTTATCCCTTGATTAAAGCCGCTTCAATTCTTTTGTTCTCAGCAAGGGTTGTCCCAGCACGCACAGTCTGTCTCCATGCACTCCGGTCTTTGGCTATGTTTTCCCACATACTTTCGCTGATGCCTGAGGCTCTCATGTCTCGCTTGCAGACATCTCTATATGTTAGTCTTGGGCGGCCCTTGGGTCTGACTCCTTCCGCAAGCTCAGCATATAAGATATCTTTCGGGATTCTGCCATCTGGCATGCGGGTGACATGTCCGAGCCAGCGTAATCTTCTTTGTGTCAGGAGAGCATACATGCTGTTCATATTGGCCAATCTTAAAACTTCCTGATTGGAGACATGGTCCCTCCAAGAGATGCCCATTATGCGTCTCAGGCAGCGCAAGTGGAAACTATTCAATCTGTGCTCTTGGTACATGTATGTTGACCAGCTCTCACTGCCATAAAGGAGAGTGCTCACAACACAGGCGTTGTAGACTAGGATTTTGGTCGCTGTGGTCAATTTACCATTTTCCCAGACGCGCTTGGAGAGTTTTGCCAATGCTGTGGTAGCTTTTCCTATCCTTTTTGTCAGCTCGATGTCTAAGTCTAGGTTACTGACAATTGTTGAACCCAAGTAGGTAAATTCCTGCACCACTGAAAGGGTGTGGTTCCCAATTTGTATTATAGGTATTTCTGCGACGTCTTGTGCCAGGATTTCGGTCTTGGAGAGACTTATAGTAAGGCTAAACTCTTGACAAGCAGCTGCTAAGGCGTTCACTAGCTTCTGTAGACCTCCTTGTGAGTGAGATACGAGTGCCGCGTCATCGGCAAACAGCAGCTCCCTTATCAAGATACGACGCCTTTTCGTTTTGGCTTTAAGACGTGCCAGGTTAAAGAGCCTTCCATCGGATCTGCTATGGATGTATATTCCGTCTTTCAGGGATTTAAAAGCACTGGATAGTACGACTGAGAAGAAGATGCCAAATAGTGTAGGGGCCAGTACACATCCTTGTTTGACACCGCTCTTAATGGAGAATGGCCTGGAGGAAGAACTTTCAAACTGAACGGTGCCCTGCATATTTTCGTGAAAAGCTGACACTAGTTTTCTTAACTTATTTGGGCAGCCGATTCTCTCTAGTACAGCAAACAGACCGCTTCTGCTAACAAGGTCAAAGGCCTTGGTCAAATCAATAAATGCTATGAAGAGGGGCTGCTTTTGTTCTCTGCTCTTCTCCTGTAGCTGCCGAAGAGAGAAAATCATATCTGTTGTAGATCTACCTGCCCTAAAGCCACACTGCGACTCTGGATAAACACGATCTGCCAGGATCTGTAATCGCTTTAGTAATACTCTAGCAAAAGCCTTTCCGACTATGCTAAGCAGTGAGATGCCTCTGTAATTGTTACAATCAGAGCGGTCGCCTTTATTTTTATAAATTGTAACAATGTTGGAGTCTTTCAATTCCTGGGGGACCATTCCTTGTTCCCAGCACAAGCTTAGCAGTTCATGGAGTGGTTTGATTAAAGCATGTTTTCCAGCCTGAATTACTTCAGCAGGAATGCCATCTCCTCCGGGTGTTTTCCCATGTGCAAGCATGTCAATGGCAATGCTCAGCTCCTTTACTGAGGGGGTTTCGTCTAATTCCGTCAAAACTGGAAGTGATGGGAAGTTGGAAACAGCATTTGGTGAGATGGCGTTTTCAATCTGGTAGAGTTCTGCATAGTGTTCAACCCATCGTTCCATTTGCAGCGCACGATCGCTGATGATTGAGCCATCTTTTGACTTGAGCGGAGCACACTTGCTGGTGTGAGGTCCAAAGGCTTTTCTCATGCCCTCATATAGTCCTCTTATGTTACCACAGTCGGCACAAGATTGAATATCTTCGCATAGCTCCTGCCAGTATTTGTTAGCACATTGTCTCGCTACTCTTTGGGCATTGTTACGTGCAGCTCTGAGCCTTTTTAAGTTGCTTGGGGTGGGATCCTTCTTGTAGATTAGCATGGCTGCTCTCTTGTTCGTAGTGGCAGTTTCCATTTCTGGTAGACTAGCTTCAAACCAGTCTTCGCTTTTCTTGGTTTTGTTTCCAAAGACCAGTGATGATGTTTGGTAGATTGTATCACGCATAAACGTCCAGCTTTTTTCTACCTCAGTCACAGAGAAGTTTTTAAAAGCTTCCTCTAATTTGTTCTCAAATTCGGTGCAAAGATCAGGATTTTTTGTGCTAGTAGTATTCAGGCGTGATTTTCTTTTTCCCTGTGATGTGTGGATCTTAGTTGGCAGCAGTCTTGTCCGGCAGGACACTAAAGTATGATCAGTATCACAATCCGCGCTTTGGTAGCTACGTGTCAGCAGTATATTTCCAATGTCCTTTTTTCGTGTCAGTATCATATCCAGCTGGTGCCAGTGCCCAGACCTAGGGTGCCTCCATGAGACACAGTGCTGTGGTTTTGCTCTGAAGTATGTGTTGGTAATGCAGAGCTTATGGTATGTGCAGAATTCAAGCAGTCTTTGTCCGTTCTCATTCATCTTTCCGATTCCAAAAAGCCCAAGACAGTCTGGCCAGGTAGTGTGATCTGATCCTACTCTGGCATTGAAGTCACCTAGAAGGATCATATGTTCTTTTTGAGGAATGTTTGCAATGGCTTCTTTGAGGTCTTCATAGAACTTGTCTTTGTCCTCCTGAAGCGAGCTTAGTGTGGGGGCATAGGCACTAATTAGAGTGACTTTTCCAGATGCTGTCATCATACTTATGCTTAGTAGCCGTTCCGAGCCACCAACTGGAGGGACTATCATGGGAAGAAGACTGTTCTTGACAGCAAAGCCCACACCATGTATTCGAGTCTCATCCTGTGCTTTCCCTTTCCAAAAGAAAGTGTAGTCAGTCTCGCGGAGCATGCCGTTTTCGGCCAGTCGGGTTTCTTGCAGGGCTGCAATGTCGATATGTAGCCTTTTTAGCTCGTTGTTTATAACTGCCGTCTTCCTTGCATCGTCGATCTGCCTTAGATCATCAGTGAGACCAGGACACATTGTCCTGACATTCCAAGTGGCCAGTCGCATGACAGGGATTTTCTTTTTCAGTTTAATTTTTCTTCTTTTGTTGCTTGGTGCAAGTTTCCAGCCTACTTGTCGTTTGAAACTAAGCTCTAAGCACCCATTAGAGCAGGCAGGCTGTGGCGGATCAGCACCTAACTGACTGGGGGCTGCCCAGGTTGAGGCGGGCGGTAGCTGATCAGTGAGGCGCGAAGACCTCTCCCACCGTCAGAGACAACCCGTGGCGTCCATACATTACGCCAATCAAGTTGGACTTATAACCCGTAACTGTTGTCTCCCGTGTTGTTTTAGCCGCTTTGCAGCAGCACCAGAGTTTCCTCTCCGGGGCGCATTCCTGGGCCTTGGATAAAGGGGTCATGGGTGGCCCATGCGTCATGATCCCTCTCTCGACCTTGCTGATGTGATCCAAAGGAACGCATCGCATTACATTTGGCACCAACTCAGTTGCAGAAGCTGCCGGAGGGAATTTCGCAGCTGATACTCCCAACGCCTAAGGGGCTTCACTCCTGATTTCTCCTCGAGGTTGTCTCCTGAAGCCTCAGTATCGCAAGGCAGCGGGGGTTTGAAGTCAGAGTACCCCTCTCCTAGATGAACTGCCTTACTAGGCTGACGAGCTCCATCTGCCCGAAGCTCCCGGTTTTGTGGCGCCAGGTATCCGCCTTCACCCCTTCACCTGTTAGTAAGAGCAGTTTCGCCGGGCTTAATATCTAAGCCACACGAGCAGGCCAGGTGCTGGACTTAGTTGTCAGAGGCTATTTGAGACGCATGCCATTAAGAGTATTTTATAGACAATGGGAGCTTAACCCCATTGACACCCCTGGCCATGACAACCTTTGAAACCTAATAATATATATATATATATACCAAAAAACACTATAACTATAAGAAACCAAACATTATAACTATAAGAAACCAAAGTGTACATTCACACCAGACTCACTCATAATTTACATGTAACAAAGTTTATATCAGATTGTTCTTATTTAATGATTTGATTGCCAGGGGAACAAAAGAGTGTTTGTGTCTGTTTGTCTTTGCTATCGGTGTCTTGTATCTCTTGTGTGATGGTAAAATCACAAAATCCTGACACAAAGGGTGATTCTTTATTTCGAGGATCTTCTTAGCTTTTTTATAGATGTTTGTCTCAAACAACTGCCTAAATGGGGTTTGTTTTTTGCCAATGATGTTTTTTGTTTGGTGTAATGCACAAATTGTAAGACAAATTTCCATACGGACAATAAAGATTATTATTATTATTATAAAAGAACCAGTATTCATGCTCTGGCGAAGCCAGGGTCGAGTTTCGTTAAAGGGAAACAAAATTCATCGTAGTCCCTTTATCAGTTTCCACCGAGGAATTTTCTGGTGATGTGGCAGGTCTGCAGAAGTACCGCCCTCTGACAGGCAACGAGAATGTTCCTAGGAATGACAAGGGCCTTAAAAGTATCTGTGAGGTCAGTTGTTATTATTCCCTCGGTTGATATGACAATGGGATATATTGTTATTTTAGATAATTTCCATAAACGCTTAATCTCCAAGCCAAGGTTCCCATATTTTCGTTGTTTTTCCAGCTCATTTTTTTTTAAATTATGAGATAGTGGTACGGCGATGTCAATAATGGTAGCGGCCTTTTCTTTTTTATCGATGAGCAGCAAATCAGAGCGATTAAAATCTACCGTTTTGTAAGTCAAAACAGGCCTATCCCAGTACAGTAGATGATCCGTAGACTCGAGAACCTCCTGTGGTGAGTATTTGTAATATCGAGGAGTATCCTTACCGATCAAATTGTGTGTCAAAGCCAAGTGCTGGTGTATTAGCTTTGCAACTTGGTTATGGTGACCTAGGTAGGCAGATTCCGATAGGGCTGAGTGTGTACTTTGCTTTTTTTTATATTGTATTTTTTAGCTTTAAACCCCACTGAAGGGGGGTTTAAACTAAAAAACCCTTTGGTTACGCTTATAGCATTTTAATATATATATATATATATATATATATATATATATATATATATATATATATATATATATATATATATATATATATATACTAGACATATGTTACCCGCGACCCGCGGGTCTTTATTTGCGCATTACTTTCGATATAGTCACTGAGAGTGTTTTGTAAACAATTAAACGAAATAATAATGTAATAAGTAAAGCGAATGTATCAATGTAAAAATAGCTAATAGGCTTAAATCCATTTTTTAAAAATTAAAACATTTGCTTTTGAATAATCTAGTGGATTGGATTTAGATGTATGTTAAACGTAGCTAATGATTCTTTCACGTTATTTCTCTTTCGCTACGAAAATAAAATTAGTTTTGCGAAAATGGGTTTACGCGAAGTCGATACATTCTTATCTATTAAAAACGAAAAGAGCGATAGCTTTGTTAAATAAATGGGATTATAAAGTGAACAATTAAACGAAATAATTTTTAGTACGCGATTCATGAATGAATATAGATCTAGGCCTATCTCGGCTTCGAAGCTTTCGTAAACGAATGTAGAAAACCTAATTTGAATGTTTATTTGATCAAAATATGAAATGAATGGACTTTAATTAATATTATCTGTGCGAAGAGAAGTTTTATCATCTTAGAGTTGGATTAGAGTTTTAGATCTAGGGATGGGATTATAAAACAAACAATTAAACAAAATAATTTTTAGTACGCGATTCATGAATGAATATAGATCTAGGCCTATCTCAACTCGGCTTCGCAGCTTTCGTAAACGAATGTAGCTTTAGAAAACCAAATTTGAATGTTTATTTGATCAAAATATGAAATGAATGGACTTTAATTAATATATTTATGTGTTAAAGTATAAAACTATCTGTGCGAGGAGAAGTTTTATCATCTTAGAGTTGGATTAGAGTTTTAGATCTAGGGATGGGATTATAAAGTAAACAATTAAACGAATTAATATTTAGTACGCGATTCATTACGGTATTGTCTAATGAAAGAATGTTCGTCAGGAAATCTGTAGTCACAGATATCAGGAACTAATTTATGTAAAAAATGCTTTTGAAACACAAAATTGAAGGTTAATTTTATTACATAATAAAATCAATGAATCTTCTTTTGTATTTTCACGTGTCAAAGTAAAAAACTATCTGCGCAAAGTGTATTTTTTAAAATTAGATCTAGGTCTAAATCCTTTCTATCTTTTCTTATGTCAACATTGTAGACATGGCCTAGATCCATAAAATACTATAGCTGTAATAGAGTCGGACAACTTTATTTTTTTTTGAGGGTCTTAAGTTTGTTTTAGGGCTACAATACATACACTACGGTCTAAGTTGGTACCCAAGGAACATTCCTGCCTAGTTTTATCAAGATTGGTCAAGCGGTTTTGATGTCTACAAGTAACATACATACATACGCCTCACATTCTACTTTATAATATAGACTAGACATATGTTACCCGCGACCCGCGGGTCTTTATTTGCGCATTACTGTCGATATAGTCACTGAGAGTGTTTTGTAAACAATTAAACGAAATAATAATGTAATAAGTAAAGCGAATGTGTCAATGTAAAAATGGTGTGAATGAAGCTATCAAATCAAAATAGCTAATAGGCTTAAATCTATTTTTTTTTTCAAATTAAAACATTTGCTTTTAGGCCTACATATATTTGATTAAAAATTGAGATGAATAGACTTAATTTTATATGTTCATGTGTTAAAGTAAAAAGTAGATCTTGAGGTAGACATAGATCTAAATCTACACTAATCTAGTTGCCTTTTATAGAGTTCATTCTGTGTTGCGCATGCGTGACCTTTTTTCATGAATGAATATAGGCCTATCTCAACACGGCTACGCAGCTTTATTTAGCGAACAGCGAACGAATGTATTAAAAATGCTTTAGAAAAACAAATTTGAATGTTAATTTGATTAAAATATGAAATGAGTGGACAATAATTAGTATGTTTATGTGTTAAAGCATAAAACTATCTTTGCGAAAAGAAGTTTTATTATCTTAGAGTTCAATAAGAGTTTTAGACCTAGGCCTAGGAATAGACTCAGTAGAGAGATGTGTTAATCACTGTTAATGTGTAACCATTTGGTAATGTCTAATGAAAGGATGTTCGCCAGACTTTTCCCGCGGCCTTCGGGTCTAAGTTTGTGTTTACTAATCTAGTGGATTGGATTTAGATGTATGTTAAACTTAACTAATGATCCTTTCAAGTTTTTTCTCTTTCGCTACGAAAATAAAATTAGGTTTGCGAAAATGGGATTACCCGAAGCCGATAAATTCATATCTATTACAAACGAAAAGAGCGATAGCTTTGTTAAATGAATGGGATTATAAAGTGAACAATTAAACGAAATAATTTTTAGTACGCGATTCATGAATGAATATAGATCTAGGCCTATCTCAACTCGGCTTCGCAGCTTTCGTAAATGAATGTAGCTTTAAAAACCAAATTTGAATGTTTATTTGATCAAAATATGAAATGAATGGACTTTAATTAATATGTTTATGTGTTAAAGTATAAAACTATCTGTGCGAAGAGAAGTTTTATCATCTTAGAGTTTTAGATCTAGGGATGGGATTATAAAGTAAACAATTAAACGAATTAATATTTAGTAAGCGATTCATTACGGAATTGTCTAATGAAAGAATGTTCGTCAGGAAATCTGTAATCACAGATATAAGGAACTAATTAATGTAAAAAATGCTTTTGAAACACAAAATTGAAGGTTAATTTTATTATATAATGAAATCAATGGATCTTCTTTTGTCTTTTCATGTGTCAAAGTAAAAATTTATATGCGCAAAGTGTATTTCTTAAAATTAGATCTAGGTCTAAATCCTTTCTATCTTTTCTCATGTCAACATTGTAGACATGGCCTAGATCCATAAAATACTATAGCTGTAATAGAGTCGGACAACTTTATTTTTTTTTGAGGGTCTTAAGTTTGTTTTAGGGCTACAATACATACACTACGGTCTAAGTTGTTACCCAAGGAACATTCCTGCCTAGTTTTATCAAGATTGGTCAAGCGGTTTTGATGTCTATAAGTAACATACATACATACACCTCACATTCTACTTTATAATATAGATTGTTATGACTTTGCCATGCGCACCGCCATTCAGGATAGTGCAGAAAGAGGGTGCGCACTATCAGTGACCAGACAAGTCGGATGTTGACATAAAAGACTAACGATTTCCGCCCAAGTAGAGAGCCAATATGGAGATGCTGTACTCAAGGCAGATGCCCTTTGTGTTTGTCATGTCTCTATGTAAATAAACGTCTATGTCCTCGTTGAGTTGCCTCACTTAAGTTATTACAATATATATATATATATTAGGAAGTTTGATGTTATTCACCTACGTCTATAAAGGTTATGGGTCGTGGGAACATCATCTTCATGTTAAACAAGAATTCACCAAGCAGGCCTATGATGAAACATAAACTAAATCGATCTATATCGCCGTCAATAGCAAATGCAAGAAAAAGCTTAAGTCTAGTAGAATTTCATTTGACAATGTAAAAGATAATTTCAGTACTTCCTAGTTGTATATTATAGTCCGCCTTTAGAACAGCACATAGAAAAGACCTTAAAAGGCAAGGGAGTGTTCAAAAAGTAGCTGATTTATAGGCAGTACCTTTTTCATGCAGTCGCTGTAGAGGTCTGTCTTTTTTGTCTTTTTCTCAACTGATTTCGTCATGGTTGTCTCCATCTGAGAATCGTATTCATTACAGCAAGTGTCTAGTATATTCTGAAAACATTGTCGACCAAACTAAAGATAATGTTATTAGTAAACAAAAATAAAGCTAAAAAAAACTGCCGTTTGTAAAGTCAGGAATCAGTGCATGTGTAGAATTAGCATAGTGGTACTATTTAACCAGTAAAACATATTAACAGCATGGGCTTAGCCAGGATTTTTTTTTTTTGGGGGGGGGGGGGATGGGCTGGGGGGGGGTCATTTTTTCTTCCCCCCCTCATCGCAAATATATATATATGTGTGTGCGCGCGTGTGTGTTTATATAATTAATCTTTAATACATTCTGATCCTTCATTCTTTCTGAAGACGTTTATTGTTGTACCCTGTACCCTACTATAGGTTCTTCTTGGAGTTAGTGGAAAAATTGTAGACTACAAGCCATTGTCATCAAGGGGGTCTGGGAGAGCGATGTGATCTCCTTTAGCGCGGGGCGAAGCCCCGCCGCCAAGCACTATTTGCGGTATTGAAAGCCAACAAAATGTATTTTCTGAGGTATCTACAGTGCATTATCATGTTATTAAAAGTTTTCTCTCAAAAACCTATTGTGCTATTCTTACTGACTTGGATCTTCCCGCGTCGTTCGGCGCATTGGGCGGCAACCTGGTTCCACAAAAATCTGTCACTTGCAATGTCTGAAGCCTCTTCACAACTGCTCACAGGACCTCCATGAAAGTGTGGCGCTTAGTTGTACTAGAATTTCCCTGTTTACGCTGTTCTCGTAATGGCCTCCATGTCATCGCAACTCTTATTATGCGTAATTCATTTTGTCGGAGAACATGTCCCACAAACCTCATGTGATGCTCTGTCACAACCTTACTAAGGGGTCGACTCCCATTTTGGCAAAGGATTTCCTTGATTGAGACCCGATTTCTATAACTGACTTCTAAAACTTTTCATAGCCATCTTTGTTGAACCACATTTAGTGTTTTTCAATTTCGGCAGATGACTATTCACTGCACTTAATAAATGGAGCCCAGCCACTGGTAGAAATGTGTAACTTCTATTGACTACGCTTTTTGGAATTAGGTGACTGTAGTTTGCTTTAGATTTTAGATCGAAAAGGGAGGTTTTATCGTCGAAATCATCTGTTAGGGGTTTTTAACTAAAAAATCTCTGGAGTTCGTTTTTTTTTAAATTCAAAACCCCGTTTAGGTAAGCTCATAGAATTAGGTGACTGTAGTTTGTTTTAGAATAATATTGAAGAGAAAGGCTTTCAGCCTCAAAACTCTCTGTATGGGGATTTTAAAGTTCAAAACCATCTAAAGGGATTTTAAACTTTTAAAAAAGGTCATCTGGTTTAAACTAAAAATCCTTCCATTGGCTTGGCTACGCTCAAAGAATTTTAGTGAGTAATTTTTTGTTATATTGAATAACAATAGCTTCAAGCCCCGCTGAAGGGGGTTTTAAACTAAAGAATCCCTTTGGCTACGATTATAGAATTTTGAGTGTGTACTTTGCTTTTTTTTAATACTGAAGTATTTTTTAGCTTTAAACCCCGCTGAAGGGGGGTTTAAACTAAAAACCCCTTTGGTTACGCTCATAGCATTTTAAGTGCGTAATTTGCTTCTTTTTTATATTGAATAGGTAGTTTTTAGCTCTAAACCCCGCTGGAGGGGGGGTTTTAACACAGAACTCCTCTTGGCTACGCTCATAGAATCTGGTGACTGGTGTATGCTTTAGTCTTATAATGAAGAGGGGGGTTTTAAATCACAATCTTCCTTAGCTATGCTCTTGGAATTTGGGGATTGTCTTTTTTTTGGTTTTATTTTATAGAAAAGGGGGTTTTGACTGCAAACCCCCCTAGTAGGGGGTTTTTAAACTCAAACCCCACTTGGCTGCCCTGCAGCAAGTGATGATTTAGTGCTAAAATCTCAACTAAAATTAACAAAATCAAAACAAAAAAATGTCACTAAATTCCGATCCCGGGGGGGGGGGATTTCATTTCCTTCACAGTTTTGCAACATAGTCAATTCTGTTGAAGAGTTAAAATCTAATGCTTTCTGTAATTTACCAGAAAATTTCAGAAACCGTGAGTGGCTCTGTGAACGAGATATTCTTGCACCTACAAATGACTGTTAATAGAATCAACATCGACATTTTAAATCAGCTGCCTGATGATTGCAAACTTTACAAATCGATTGACAGTACCTTAGACCCTGCACAAGCTTTATGCTATCTTACCACCAGGACTTCCACATCACAATCTATAATTCAAAATTGGTGCTCCGATCATTCTCCTTAGAAATCTTGATCCTCCAAAGCTCTGCAATGGAACCCGTTTAGTCATTTGAAATTTTTTTTCAAACCTTATTGAAGGAACCATACTGGTTGGCTGTGCAAAGGGAGAAGATGTTTTTATACCTAGAATTCCTCTCATTCCATCTGATCTGCTCTTTGAATTCAAGCGTTTGCAGTTTCCTGTTCGGCTCGCATTTGCAATGACAATAAATAAAGCACAGGGGCAGTCACTGAAAGTTGCAGGAATCAACCTGGAATCCCCGTGCTTCTCTCAGGGCCAACTTTACGTTGCATGTTCCCGTGTGGGTTCTCCACGAAATGTTTGTATTTGATGATGAGCACAAAACCAAAAACGTAGTATATCAACAGACTTTATATTAAAATGTATAAACATTGTGACACTATGTAATTCCTAACAATAACTTAAATTGCATGATAAAAGGATATTGTTTCAAACAAATATTGAAGGAAGATTAAAAAGATGTTACCGAAGGAACAAAAAAACAAAACATAAACTAATGACAATCATGATATGCTGGCATGTTTTTGTTGAAAGTGAACTCATATGCTTGATTTATTTTTAAAAAGTGAACTCATATTAGATGACGTCGAATCAGGAAGATGCAACAACACAAAGAAAGCTATTAGCTGTATATTAGATTCTTAGAAAACAATACAATGATCATTTGTGTCAAATTACTGTCGAATTTCGGGAAGCCAAGGCGAGGATACCAAACAATGAGCAACTCAGAGAAACAGCTCTGGCTGTAACAGAACATAGAGTTTGACTTTGCTTACATATCGTATGGATAGTCTGATTCCCTTAATCTTTGGGGATACTTTAGCAAAATATAAACCAGACTTCCGTGCTAATTACTTAAACACGATATAAAACGAAGCTTTTACTACAATGACTAAGGTTTCTTTAACAATGAAAGAAACAGATCTAAATAGAAACTTGAAAACTTGAAATCACCGAACAGAAATGTAGGCTAACATTATCATAGACAATATTTTTTTATTACTAGATGAATCGATTTCATTGGCCTCCTTCAGTCGTAGAACGACTATGGTTCATCTCAAAGCAAGTGAGATGAAAGCCTGGGCATTGTTTATGGTCGGAACGATGTCGCCCACACTGCAGTTCCCCCCTCTCCGCGCAGCTGATGTGACCAAAGGAACGGAGTATCCAATACAGTTTGGGATCAGTAGCGCCGCAGGATCTGCCAGGCTGTAGCACGGTGTGCCACAGTCTGCCTAAGGGTCCCCAGCTCCTGATTTTTCCTCAGGGTTGTCTCCCGAAGCCTTTCCCGTGTTTGGGTATAGCCGCAGGGCAGCGGAGGTTTGGATTCAGAGTTTTCCTTCTCCTAGATGGGTGGGTAGCCACCAAGGCTAATGAGCCCCTCCTGCCCGAAGCTTACTGGTTTAGGCGCCAGTTGCTCCCTTTGCCCCTTCTACTGTCTGTGGTAACGGTTCCGCTATGCTCAGTAACTGAGCCACACGTGAAGGCCAGGAGTCGGACTGGTTGTCAGAGGCTATTTGAGACGCATGCCATTGGAAGTACTTTATAGGTAATGATGGGCTTAAGACCATTACCACTTCCGTCGTCAACAACCTTGCGGAACGATTTACTTCTTAAAAAAATTACCATCTTTTTGTTCACGTCATTATTAATTATTGTAGCGGAATAAATGCAAGTTATTTGTAAAAGAAAAAACCGAGCACAGCCGGGTAAAATTAATGCTAGTATAACTAACTAAAATTTTTTAATTAAGGCCAAAGTTTAACTAGAAAAAAATATTTTAGTTAAAATCGTAGTTTAATTATTTTTTTTAGTTACATAGTTACAAACTATAAAGTTTAATTAATATTTGTAAAATTTTCAACAACTTTGATAATCAAAAAAATAATGTAGCTCACAACTATTTTGTCAGTCTGCATTTGAAGATGGTGAGGTAATATGCTGGTAGAAGTTATGGGAGTCAATATCTGCTCTTTTATAAAATATTTTTTTTTTGCCAAAGGCGTCTATGCAATATTATGAATGGGGTTGTTCCGAATTATTTCTGAGTCACGTGGTGGTGTTTAATTTCTATTTTAATATATTTTGGGAATCTGATAAGCGTGTTAGGTAATATTTAGTGGTTTTAATTTATGTGCGGCAAACAATAATTTATTAACTGCAAGAACATCAAGTAGTCTACACCGTTTTTATATCTTAAACTTACGCCAAATGAAGCTGTAGCTATAATAGATTCTAGTCTTCCTCAGAGATCTAGGCCTAAATCTACAGTAGGCCTATATATGCTCTAAAAGCGTTAGGATAACTAACTTTAGTAAAAAAAAAATTCTTAATCCACACCCTCCCTGCCCATAAAATAAATTCACTGTGTCCGACTGATTTTAACAACATGGTCAGATAGATGTCCACATGTAGGCTTAGCATGGGCGTAGCCAGGGGGGGGGGTTTGGGGTTCAAACCCCCCCCGAAATGAAATCCCCCCCCCCCTTGGGGGGGGGAAGTCGGAATTTAGTGACTGATTTTTTGCTTTGATTTTGTTTATTTTAGGTGAGATTTTAATACTAAACCATCACTTGCCCTAGCACAACCAAAGGGGTTTTGAGTTTAAAACCCCCTACCAGGGGGGTTCGAGTTTAAAAACCCCTACCAGGGGGGTTCGAGTTTAAAAACCCCTACCAGGGGGGTTCGAGTTTAAAACGCCTACCAGAACGGTTCGAGTTTGAGTTTAAAACCCCCTACCAGGGGTTTTGAGTTTTAAACCCCCTACCTGGGGTATTTGCAGTTAACTCCCCCTCTTCTATATAACAAAACAAAAAAAAAATGCAAACGAAAATCCCCTAATTCCAAGAGCAAAGTTAAGGATGATTTTGATTTTAAAATCCCGTCTAAAATTTACGATAAACCCCCTCTTTAATATAAAAAAAAAGCTAATTACGCACTCAAAATGTTATGAGAGTAGCTAAATGGGTTTTGACTCAGTTTTGAAGGTAAAAAAATACCTCTTTTTAATAATAAAAAAAAGTAAATTATTCACTAAAAATGTTATGAGTGTAGTCTATGGGGTTTTGAATTTAAACTCCCCTCCAGTGGAGTTTGAAGCTAAAAAGTACCTCTTCAATTTAAATAAAAGAAAATTACTCACTCTAAAATCTATGAGCGTAGTCAGAGGGATTTTGAATTTAAACCCCCCGCCATCTTCAGTGTAAGAAAAAAACTAAATTACGCACTCAAAATGCTATGAGCGTTGCCGAAAGAGGTTTTGAGTTTAAACCCCCATTCAGAGGGGTTTGTTGCTAAAAATACATCTTCAATATAAAAAAAGAACAAATTACACACTAAAATTATTTGAGCGTGGCCAAGCCAATCGGGGGTTTTGAGTTTCTTCTACAGATGGCTTTTTTTTAAAGTTTAAAACCCCTCCAGATGGTTTTGAGTCTAAGATCCCCCTACAGAGCATTTGAGGTGGAAAACCCCCAACAGAAGATTTTGACGATAAAACTTCTCTTTTCGATATAAAATCTAAAGCAAACTACAGTTACTTAATTCCAAGAGCGTATTCAAGAGAGGTTACTTATTTTTACCAGTGGTAGGGCTCCATTAATAAACTGCAGTGAATAGTCATCTACCGGAATCGAAAAACACTAAATGTAGCTCAACAAAGATGGCTAATACAGATTTCAGGAGTCAGTTATAGAGATCGGATCTAAATCATGGAAATCCTATGCCGAACTGGGAGTCGACCCCTTAGTAAGATTGTGAGAGAAAGACGCATGAGGT
Organism: Biomphalaria glabrata; assembly: GCF_947242115.1. Lineage (NCBI taxonomy): Eukaryota > Metazoa > Mollusca > Gastropoda > Planorbidae > Biomphalaria > Biomphalaria glabrata. The sequence goes on from NC_074726.1 coordinate 18,020,938, forward strand.
TTGCGGGACATATTCTCCGACAAAATGAATTACGCATAAGAAGAGTTGCAATGATATCCTAGAACAACTTGACGCCACTCATTCATGGAGGTCCTCATGGTAGGTGGGAAGAGGCTTCAGACATTACCAGTGACAGATTTTTTTATGGAAACTGCTTGACGTCAAATGCTCCGAACGGCGTGGGAGGGTCTAAGTCAGTAAGAATAGCACATTAGGTTTTCGAAATAAAACTTTTTAATAGCATTAAAATGGACTGTAGATACCTCAGAATATGCATTTTGTTGGCTTTCAATACCAGAAATAGTGCTTGGCGGCGGGGCTTCGCCCCGCGCTGGGGAGCTCCTGGCACTCCCCCAGAACCCCTTGTTAGTAATGGCGGGGAGTCCACAATTTTATGGAAACAGCTTGATGGCAAATGCGCCGAACGACGAGGGAGGGTCTAAGTCAGTAAGAATAACAAATTAGGTTTTTGAAATAGAACTTTTTAATAGCAGGAAAATGCACTGTAGATACCTCAGAATATGCATTTTGTTGGTTTTCAATATCAGAAATAGTGCTTGGCGGCGGGGCTTCGCCCCGCGCTGGTGGAGCTCCTAGCGCTCCCCCAGACCCCTTTGCTAGTAATGTCGGGGAATCTACAATTTTTTCACTAACTCATGGAAGAACCTATTCTAGGGCACAATAAACGTCTTCCGAAAGAATGAAGGGTCAGAATGTAATAAAGATTATGTACACACACACACATAAATACATATAATTTTTTTTCCCGGGGGGGGGGTCGGGGGGGGGGGAAATTCACCCCCCAAAACCCCCCCCCGAAAAAAAATCCTGGCTACGCCCATGAGGCTTAGTGTACTATACATGTATAGTCGATGATACTACAAGACCACCCTGTGTTGTTGTTTTTTTATTTCGTGTTATGCAATAGTGTTTGCTCAATGTTTAGGGTCAGACAAGAAAATAACACACTGACGTGTACTTAGATCTATCTTTACACTAAAATAGTTACACACCTTCCTTGTCCAAAAACTAAATCGACTGTCCGACTGATTTGAACAACCTGGTCAGATAGACGTACACATGTAGGCCTAGTGTACTGTAGTGTGCAGTCCGACTCCATAATGACAAGTCCACTCTGCATTTTGTTCCTAGCGGTTATGTTAGTTGTATGGTGAGTGGACAAGAAAATAACACATTGGCTTGGTAGGCCTACACAGGTCAAATGTTACGTAAAACTCCAAAAATTTCTATATAATCCCTGGTAACTACATCTCAATGTGAAATTCTAAATCTCATGGGCGTAGCCAGAGCCACCCACCCCGAAATGAAATCCCCCCTTAGGGGGAGGGGAATCAGAATTAAGTGACTGATTTTTTAAATTGATTTTTTTATTTTACATGAGATTTAAATACTAAACCATCACTTGCCCCAACGCAGCCTAGGGGGATTTAAGTTTAAAACCCCTTACCAGGGTGTTTTGCAGTTTAACCCCCTCATTAAAAAAAACCCGTTTCCATAAATCCTAAATTTACGATAACCCCCCCCCCTCTTCAGCATAAAAAAAAAACAAAGTACACACTCAAAATTCTATGAGAGTAGCCAAAGGAGTTTTGAGTTTAAACCACCCTTCAGCGGGGTTTGAAGCTAAAAAATGCCTCAAATACCTCTTTAATATTGTAATAACTTAAGTGAGGCAACTCAACGAGGTACATCGATATTTATTGACAAGACATCACAGGTACACAAACAACATCTATCTTAGGCACAATCTCTCCATATTGGCTCTCTACTTGGGCGGATATCGTTAGTCTCTGCATGTCAACATCCTGTTCTAGTTTGGTTACTAGAAGTGCGCATCTCTGCGCTAGCCTGGATGGTGGTGCGCATGGAAAAGTCATAACATTGCCCCCGTCTTAGCACTTTTCGTCCCGAAAAGAAACACTGCAGTGGAGCTTTGACAGTTCAGGTGGAGGTCGATCGGTGGGAACCACAGACGTTAGGGTGTCTGTTGCCCACAAAGCCATCTGCACAGTTTCCCATGGTCGTCGCTTCCTCTTCTTCCAGTTGGCAAGTCTACGCTTGAGGTGATATCGTGGTCGCTGCTTCGACCCCATGACGATAGTCGCTGATGCCAGCCAGCTGACACATGGAGAGTTAGTGGAGGTCAGGGTTGCCAGCCACGTAACACTAATGGATGTTGTGGTGATCACCGTAGATTCCAGGTTTGTTGTTCTAAGACGCTGAGTCAGCGGACCTTTTCCATGGACGTGTCGTGACACAGTTGTAGGCCCACAGCTAGCCATGGTTTCAAGCACATAGTCTTTCTCAGCTTCATCTGTAAGGTATGCCCATGAAGCAACCTTATAATGTTCATCCACCACTACATCAGGTTTCGCTAGGATTAATTCATCAGCGTTCAAGTCACTCTCACTGATGTGGTCAGAAGTATAAATTTCTGTTAAGTTCAGATCTTGTAGCTGGGTTTCTTGGCATGGGCACTGTCCCCACAGGACGCCGCATATACAGTTCATGTCAATCGCCTGGATGCAGTTGCCAAGTATGGAGTTCTCTCTTATCCCACTGCCAAAGTCAATTTCGTTGTTTCTGCCTCGGCCATTGTTGGGGCCCGTATTCGCAATTTCACCCGACGACATCCAAGGCAAGGAATCAGAAACGGTCTTGAGGCTTTCATGGTTTGAGTTCTTATCAAAGGTACTGACAGATAAACAGAGGTCTTTAAGGTCCACAGCAGCCAGCTTGGACGCAGACCCAACGTTGTCTTGATCTGTCCGTCTGTCCGTCCAGCCTGAATTACTTCAGCAGGAATGCCATCTCCTCCGGGTGTTTTCCCATGTGCAAGCATGTCAATGGCAATGCTCAGCTCCTTTACTGAGGGGGTTTCGTCTAATTCCGTCAAAACTGGAAGTGATGGGAAGTTGGAAACAGCATTTGGTGAGATGGCGTTTTCAATCTGGTAGAGTTCTGCATAGTGTTCAACCCATCGTTCCATTTGCAGCGCACGATCGCTGATGATTGAGCCATCTTTTGACTTGAGCGGAGCACACTTGCTGGTGTGAGGTCCAAAGGCTTTTCTCATGCCCTCATATAGTCCTCTTATGTTACCACAGTCGGCACAAGATTGAATATCTTCGCATAGCTCCTGCCAGTATTTGTTAGCACATTGTCTCGCTACTCTTTGGGCATTGTTACGTGCAGCTCTGAGCCTTTTTAAGTTGCTTGGGGTGGGATCCTTCTTGTAGATTAGCATGGCTGCTCTCTTGTTCGTAGTGGCAGTTTCCATTTCTGGTAGACTAGCTTCAAACCAGTCTTCGCTTTTCTTGGTTTTGTTTCCAAAGACCAGTGATGATGTTTGGTAGATTGTATCACGCATAAACGTCCAGCTTTTTTCTACCTCAGTCACAGAGAAGTTTTTAAAAGCTTCCTCTAATTTGTTCTCAAATTCGGTGCAAAGATCAGGATTTTTTGTGCTAGTAGTATTCAGGCGTGATTTTCTTTTTCCCTGTGATGTGTGGATCTTAGTTGGCAGCAGTCTTGTCCGGCAGGACACTAAAGTATGATCAGTATCACAATCCGCGCTTTGGTAGCTACGTGTCAGCAGTATATTTCCAATGTCCTTTTTTCGTGTCAGTATCATATCCAGCTGGTGCCAGTGCCCAGACCTAGGGTGCCTCCATGAGACACAGTGCTGTGGTTTTGCTCTGAAGTATGTGTTGGTAATGCAGAGCTTATGGTATGTGCAGAATTCAAGCAGTCTTTGTCCGTTCTCATTCATCTTTCCGATTCCAAAAAGCCCAAGACAGTCTGGCCAGGTAGTGTGATCTGATCCTACTCTGGCATTGAAGTCACCTAGAAGGATCATATGTTCTTTTTGAGGAATGTTTGCAATGGCTTCTTTGAGGTCTTCATAGAACTTGTCTTTGTCCTCCTGAAGCGAGCTTAGTGTGGGGGCATAGGCACTAATTAGAGTGACTTTTCCAGATGCTGTCATCATACTTATGCTTAGTAGCCGTTCCGAGCCACCAACTGGAGGGACTATCATGGGAAGAAGACTGTTCTTGACAGCAAAGCCCACACCATGTATTCGAGTCTCATCCTGTGCTTTCCCTTTCCAAAAGAAAGTGTAGTCAGTCTCGCGGAGCATGCCGTTTTCGGCCAGTCGGGTTTCTTGCAGGGCTGCAATGTCGATATGTAGCCTTTTTAGCTCGTTGTTTATAACTGCCGTCTTCCTTGCATCGTCGATCTGCCTTAGATCATCAGTGAGACCAGGACACATTGTCCTGACATTCCAAGTGGCCAGTCGCATGACAGGGATTTTCTTTTTCAGTTTAATTTTTCTTCTTTTGTTGCTTGGTGCAAGTTTCCAGCCTACTTGTCGTTTGAAACTAAGCTCTAAGCACCCATTAGAGCAGGCAGGCTGTGGCGGATCAGCACCTAACTGACTGGGGGCTGCCCAGGTTGAGGCGGGCGGTAGCTGATCAGTGAGGCGCGAAGACCTCTCCCACCGTCAGAGACAACCCGTGGCGTCCATACATTACGCCAATCAAGTTGGACTTATAACCCGTAACTGTTGTCTCCCGTGTTGTTTTAGCCGCTTTGCAGCAGCACCAGAGTTTCCTCTCCGGGGCGCATTCCTGGGCCTTGGATAAAGGGGTCATGGGTGGCCCATGCGTCATGATCCCTCTCTCGACCTTGCTGATGTGATCCAAAGGAACGCATCGCATTACATTTGGCACCAACTCAGTTGCAGAAGCTGCCGGAGGGAATTTCGCAGCTGATACTCCCAACGCCTAAGGGGCTTCACTCCTGATTTCTCCTCGAGGTTGTCTCCTGAAGCCTCAGTATCGCAAGGCAGCGGGGGTTTGAAGTCAGAGTACCCCTCTCCTAGATGAACTGCCTTACTAGGCTGACGAGCTCCATCTGCCCGAAGCTCCCGGTTTTGTGGCGCCAGGTATCCGCCTTCACCCCTTCACCTGTTAGTAAGAGCAGTTTCGCCGGGCTTAATATCTAAGCCACACGAGCAGGCCAGGTGCTGGACTTAGTTGTCAGAGGCTATTTGAGACGCATGCCATTAAGAGTATTTTATAGACAATGGGAGCTTAACCCCATTGACACCCCTGGCCATGACAACCTTTGAAACCTAATAATATATATATATATATACCAAAAAACACTATAACTATAAGAAACCAAACATTATAACTATAAGAAACCAAAGTGTACATTCACACCAGACTCACTCATAATTTACATGTAACAAAGTTTATATCAGATTGTTCTTATTTAATGATTTGATTGCCAGGGGAACAAAAGAGTGTTTGTGTCTGTTTGTCTTTGCTATCGGTGTCTTGTATCTCTTGTGTGATGGTAAAATCACAAAATCCTGACACAAAGGGTGATTCTTTATTTCGAGGATCTTCTTAGCTTTTTTATAGATGTTTGTCTCAAACAACTGCCTAAATGGGGTTTGTTTTTTGCCAATGATGTTTTTTGTTTGGTGTAATGCACAAATTGTAAGACAAATTTCCATACGGACAATAAAGATTATTATTATTATTATAAAAGAACCAGTATTCATGCTCTGGCGAAGCCAGGGTCGAGTTTCGTTAAAGGGAAACAAAATTCATCGTAGTCCCTTTATCAGTTTCCACCGAGGAATTTTCTGGTGATGTGGCAGGTCTGCAGAAGTACCGCCCTCTGACAGGCAACGAGAATGTTCCTAGGAATGACAAGGGCCTTAAAAGTATCTGTGAGGTCAGTTGTTATTATTCCCTCGGTTGATATGACAATGGGATATATTGTTATTTTAGATAATTTCCATAAACGCTTAATCTCCAAGCCAAGGTTCCCATATTTTCGTTGTTTTTCCAGCTCATTTTTTTTTAAATTATGAGATAGTGGTACGGCGATGTCAATAATGGTAGCGGCCTTTTCTTTTTTATCGATGAGCAGCAAATCAGAGCGATTAAAATCTACCGTTTTGTAAGTCAAAACAGGCCTATCCCAGTACAGTAGATGATCCGTAGACTCGAGAACCTCCTGTGGTGAGTATTTGTAATATCGAGGAGTATCCTTACCGATCAAATTGTGTGTCAAAGCCAAGTGCTGGTGTATTAGCTTTGCAACTTGGTTATGGTGACCTAGGTAGGCAGATTCCGATAGGGCTGAGTGTGTACTTTGCTTTTTTTTATATTGTATTTTTTAGCTTTAAACCCCACTGAAGGGGGGTTTAAACTAAAAAACCCTTTGGTTACGCTTATAGCATTTTAATATATATATATATATATATATATATATATATATATATATATATATATATATATATATATATATATATATATATATACTAGACATATGTTACCCGCGACCCGCGGGTCTTTATTTGCGCATTACTTTCGATATAGTCACTGAGAGTGTTTTGTAAACAATTAAACGAAATAATAATGTAATAAGTAAAGCGAATGTATCAATGTAAAAATAGCTAATAGGCTTAAATCCATTTTTTAAAAATTAAAACATTTGCTTTTGAATAATCTAGTGGATTGGATTTAGATGTATGTTAAACGTAGCTAATGATTCTTTCACGTTATTTCTCTTTCGCTACGAAAATAAAATTAGTTTTGCGAAAATGGGTTTACGCGAAGTCGATACATTCTTATCTATTAAAAACGAAAAGAGCGATAGCTTTGTTAAATAAATGGGATTATAAAGTGAACAATTAAACGAAATAATTTTTAGTACGCGATTCATGAATGAATATAGATCTAGGCCTATCTCGGCTTCGAAGCTTTCGTAAACGAATGTAGAAAACCTAATTTGAATGTTTATTTGATCAAAATATGAAATGAATGGACTTTAATTAATATTATCTGTGCGAAGAGAAGTTTTATCATCTTAGAGTTGGATTAGAGTTTTAGATCTAGGGATGGGATTATAAAACAAACAATTAAACAAAATAATTTTTAGTACGCGATTCATGAATGAATATAGATCTAGGCCTATCTCAACTCGGCTTCGCAGCTTTCGTAAACGAATGTAGCTTTAGAAAACCAAATTTGAATGTTTATTTGATCAAAATATGAAATGAATGGACTTTAATTAATATATTTATGTGTTAAAGTATAAAACTATCTGTGCGAGGAGAAGTTTTATCATCTTAGAGTTGGATTAGAGTTTTAGATCTAGGGATGGGATTATAAAGTAAACAATTAAACGAATTAATATTTAGTACGCGATTCATTACGGTATTGTCTAATGAAAGAATGTTCGTCAGGAAATCTGTAGTCACAGATATCAGGAACTAATTTATGTAAAAAATGCTTTTGAAACACAAAATTGAAGGTTAATTTTATTACATAATAAAATCAATGAATCTTCTTTTGTATTTTCACGTGTCAAAGTAAAAAACTATCTGCGCAAAGTGTATTTTTTAAAATTAGATCTAGGTCTAAATCCTTTCTATCTTTTCTTATGTCAACATTGTAGACATGGCCTAGATCCATAAAATACTATAGCTGTAATAGAGTCGGACAACTTTATTTTTTTTTGAGGGTCTTAAGTTTGTTTTAGGGCTACAATACATACACTACGGTCTAAGTTGGTACCCAAGGAACATTCCTGCCTAGTTTTATCAAGATTGGTCAAGCGGTTTTGATGTCTACAAGTAACATACATACATACGCCTCACATTCTACTTTATAATATAGACTAGACATATGTTACCCGCGACCCGCGGGTCTTTATTTGCGCATTACTGTCGATATAGTCACTGAGAGTGTTTTGTAAACAATTAAACGAAATAATAATGTAATAAGTAAAGCGAATGTGTCAATGTAAAAATGGTGTGAATGAAGCTATCAAATCAAAATAGCTAATAGGCTTAAATCTATTTTTTTTTTCAAATTAAAACATTTGCTTTTAGGCCTACATATATTTGATTAAAAATTGAGATGAATAGACTTAATTTTATATGTTCATGTGTTAAAGTAAAAAGTAGATCTTGAGGTAGACATAGATCTAAATCTACACTAATCTAGTTGCCTTTTATAGAGTTCATTCTGTGTTGCGCATGCGTGACCTTTTTTCATGAATGAATATAGGCCTATCTCAACACGGCTACGCAGCTTTATTTAGCGAACAGCGAACGAATGTATTAAAAATGCTTTAGAAAAACAAATTTGAATGTTAATTTGATTAAAATATGAAATGAGTGGACAATAATTAGTATGTTTATGTGTTAAAGCATAAAACTATCTTTGCGAAAAGAAGTTTTATTATCTTAGAGTTCAATAAGAGTTTTAGACCTAGGCCTAGGAATAGACTCAGTAGAGAGATGTGTTAATCACTGTTAATGTGTAACCATTTGGTAATGTCTAATGAAAGGATGTTCGCCAGACTTTTCCCGCGGCCTTCGGGTCTAAGTTTGTGTTTACTAATCTAGTGGATTGGATTTAGATGTATGTTAAACTTAACTAATGATCCTTTCAAGTTTTTTCTCTTTCGCTACGAAAATAAAATTAGGTTTGCGAAAATGGGATTACCCGAAGCCGATAAATTCATATCTATTACAAACGAAAAGAGCGATAGCTTTGTTAAATGAATGGGATTATAAAGTGAACAATTAAACGAAATAATTTTTAGTACGCGATTCATGAATGAATATAGATCTAGGCCTATCTCAACTCGGCTTCGCAGCTTTCGTAAATGAATGTAGCTTTAAAAACCAAATTTGAATGTTTATTTGATCAAAATATGAAATGAATGGACTTTAATTAATATGTTTATGTGTTAAAGTATAAAACTATCTGTGCGAAGAGAAGTTTTATCATCTTAGAGTTTTAGATCTAGGGATGGGATTATAAAGTAAACAATTAAACGAATTAATATTTAGTAAGCGATTCATTACGGAATTGTCTAATGAAAGAATGTTCGTCAGGAAATCTGTAATCACAGATATAAGGAACTAATTAATGTAAAAAATGCTTTTGAAACACAAAATTGAAGGTTAATTTTATTATATAATGAAATCAATGGATCTTCTTTTGTCTTTTCATGTGTCAAAGTAAAAATTTATATGCGCAAAGTGTATTTCTTAAAATTAGATCTAGGTCTAAATCCTTTCTATCTTTTCTCATGTCAACATTGTAGACATGGCCTAGATCCATAAAATACTATAGCTGTAATAGAGTCGGACAACTTTATTTTTTTTTGAGGGTCTTAAGTTTGTTTTAGGGCTACAATACATACACTACGGTCTAAGTTGTTACCCAAGGAACATTCCTGCCTAGTTTTATCAAGATTGGTCAAGCGGTTTTGATGTCTATAAGTAACATACATACATACACCTCACATTCTACTTTATAATATAGATTGTTATGACTTTGCCATGCGCACCGCCATTCAGGATAGTGCAGAAAGAGGGTGCGCACTATCAGTGACCAGACAAGTCGGATGTTGACATAAAAGACTAACGATTTCCGCCCAAGTAGAGAGCCAATATGGAGATGCTGTACTCAAGGCAGATGCCCTTTGTGTTTGTCATGTCTCTATGTAAATAAACGTCTATGTCCTCGTTGAGTTGCCTCACTTAAGTTATTACAATATATATATATATATTAGGAAGTTTGATGTTATTCACCTACGTCTATAAAGGTTATGGGTCGTGGGAACATCATCTTCATGTTAAACAAGAATTCACCAAGCAGGCCTATGATGAAACATAAACTAAATCGATCTATATCGCCGTCAATAGCAAATGCAAGAAAAAGCTTAAGTCTAGTAGAATTTCATTTGACAATGTAAAAGATAATTTCAGTACTTCCTAGTTGTATATTATAGTCCGCCTTTAGAACAGCACATAGAAAAGACCTTAAAAGGCAAGGGAGTGTTCAAAAAGTAGCTGATTTATAGGCAGTACCTTTTTCATGCAGTCGCTGTAGAGGTCTGTCTTTTTTGTCTTTTTCTCAACTGATTTCGTCATGGTTGTCTCCATCTGAGAATCGTATTCATTACAGCAAGTGTCTAGTATATTCTGAAAACATTGTCGACCAAACTAAAGATAATGTTATTAGTAAACAAAAATAAAGCTAAAAAAAACTGCCGTTTGTAAAGTCAGGAATCAGTGCATGTGTAGAATTAGCATAGTGGTACTATTTAACCAGTAAAACATATTAACAGCATGGGCTTAGCCAGGATTTTTTTTTTTTGGGGGGGGGGGGGATGGGCTGGGGGGGGGTCATTTTTTCTTCCCCCCCTCATCGCAAATATATATATATGTGTGTGCGCGCGTGTGTGTTTATATAATTAATCTTTAATACATTCTGATCCTTCATTCTTTCTGAAGACGTTTATTGTTGTACCCTGTACCCTACTATAGGTTCTTCTTGGAGTTAGTGGAAAAATTGTAGACTACAAGCCATTGTCATCAAGGGGGTCTGGGAGAGCGATGTGATCTCCTTTAGCGCGGGGCGAAGCCCCGCCGCCAAGCACTATTTGCGGTATTGAAAGCCAACAAAATGTATTTTCTGAGGTATCTACAGTGCATTATCATGTTATTAAAAGTTTTCTCTCAAAAACCTATTGTGCTATTCTTACTGACTTGGATCTTCCCGCGTCGTTCGGCGCATTGGGCGGCAACCTGGTTCCACAAAAATCTGTCACTTGCAATGTCTGAAGCCTCTTCACAACTGCTCACAGGACCTCCATGAAAGTGTGGCGCTTAGTTGTACTAGAATTTCCCTGTTTACGCTGTTCTCGTAATGGCCTCCATGTCATCGCAACTCTTATTATGCGTAATTCATTTTGTCGGAGAACATGTCCCACAAACCTCATGTGATGCTCTGTCACAACCTTACTAAGGGGTCGACTCCCATTTTGGCAAAGGATTTCCTTGATTGAGACCCGATTTCTATAACTGACTTCTAAAACTTTTCATAGCCATCTTTGTTGAACCACATTTAGTGTTTTTCAATTTCGGCAGATGACTATTCACTGCACTTAATAAATGGAGCCCAGCCACTGGTAGAAATGTGTAACTTCTATTGACTACGCTTTTTGGAATTAGGTGACTGTAGTTTGCTTTAGATTTTAGATCGAAAAGGGAGGTTTTATCGTCGAAATCATCTGTTAGGGGTTTTTAACTAAAAAATCTCTGGAGTTCGTTTTTTTTTAAATTCAAAACCCCGTTTAGGTAAGCTCATAGAATTAGGTGACTGTAGTTTGTTTTAGAATAATATTGAAGAGAAAGGCTTTCAGCCTCAAAACTCTCTGTATGGGGATTTTAAAGTTCAAAACCATCTAAAGGGATTTTAAACTTTTAAAAAAGGTCATCTGGTTTAAACTAAAAATCCTTCCATTGGCTTGGCTACGCTCAAAGAATTTTAGTGAGTAATTTTTTGTTATATTGAATAACAATAGCTTCAAGCCCCGCTGAAGGGGGTTTTAAACTAAAGAATCCCTTTGGCTACGATTATAGAATTTTGAGTGTGTACTTTGCTTTTTTTTAATACTGAAGTATTTTTTAGCTTTAAACCCCGCTGAAGGGGGGTTTAAACTAAAAACCCCTTTGGTTACGCTCATAGCATTTTAAGTGCGTAATTTGCTTCTTTTTTATATTGAATAGGTAGTTTTTAGCTCTAAACCCCGCTGGAGGGGGGGTTTTAACACAGAACTCCTCTTGGCTACGCTCATAGAATCTGGTGACTGGTGTATGCTTTAGTCTTATAATGAAGAGGGGGGTTTTAAATCACAATCTTCCTTAGCTATGCTCTTGGAATTTGGGGATTGTCTTTTTTTTGGTTTTATTTTATAGAAAAGGGGGTTTTGACTGCAAACCCCCCTAGTAGGGGGTTTTTAAACTCAAACCCCACTTGGCTGCCCTGCAGCAAGTGATGATTTAGTGCTAAAATCTCAACTAAAATTAACAAAATCAAAACAAAAAAATGTCACTAAATTCCGATCCCGGGGGGGGGGGATTTCATTTCCTTCACAGTTTTGCAACATAGTCAATTCTGTTGAAGAGTTAAAATCTAATGCTTTCTGTAATTTACCAGAAAATTTCAGAAACCGTGAGTGGCTCTGTGAACGAGATATTCTTGCACCTACAAATGACTGTTAATAGAATCAACATCGACATTTTAAATCAGCTGCCTGATGATTGCAAACTTTACAAATCGATTGACAGTACCTTAGACCCTGCACAAGCTTTATGCTATCTTACCACCAGGACTTCCACATCACAATCTATAATTCAAAATTGGTGCTCCGATCATTCTCCTTAGAAATCTTGATCCTCCAAAGCTCTGCAATGGAACCCGTTTAGTCATTTGAAATTTTTTTTCAAACCTTATTGAAGGAACCATACTGGTTGGCTGTGCAAAGGGAGAAGATGTTTTTATACCTAGAATTCCTCTCATTCCATCTGATCTGCTCTTTGAATTCAAGCGTTTGCAGTTTCCTGTTCGGCTCGCATTTGCAATGACAATAAATAAAGCACAGGGGCAGTCACTGAAAGTTGCAGGAATCAACCTGGAATCCCCGTGCTTCTCTCAGGGCCAACTTTACGTTGCATGTTCCCGTGTGGGTTCTCCACGAAATGTTTGTATTTGATGATGAGCACAAAACCAAAAACGTAGTATATCAACAGACTTTATATTAAAATGTATAAACATTGTGACACTATGTAATTCCTAACAATAACTTAAATTGCATGATAAAAGGATATTGTTTCAAACAAATATTGAAGGAAGATTAAAAAGATGTTACCGAAGGAACAAAAAAACAAAACATAAACTAATGACAATCATGATATGCTGGCATGTTTTTGTTGAAAGTGAACTCATATGCTTGATTTATTTTTAAAAAGTGAACTCATATTAGATGACGTCGAATCAGGAAGATGCAACAACACAAAGAAAGCTATTAGCTGTATATTAGATTCTTAGAAAACAATACAATGATCATTTGTGTCAAATTACTGTCGAATTTCGGGAAGCCAAGGCGAGGATACCAAACAATGAGCAACTCAGAGAAACAGCTCTGGCTGTAACAGAACATAGAGTTTGACTTTGCTTACATATCGTATGGATAGTCTGATTCCCTTAATCTTTGGGGATACTTTAGCAAAATATAAACCAGACTTCCGTGCTAATTACTTAAACACGATATAAAACGAAGCTTTTACTACAATGACTAAGGTTTCTTTAACAATGAAAGAAACAGATCTAAATAGAAACTTGAAAACTTGAAATCACCGAACAGAAATGTAGGCTAACATTATCATAGACAATATTTTTTTATTACTAGATGAATCGATTTCATTGGCCTCCTTCAGTCGTAGAACGACTATGGTTCATCTCAAAGCAAGTGAGATGAAAGCCTGGGCATTGTTTATGGTCGGAACGATGTCGCCCACACTGCAGTTCCCCCCTCTCCGCGCAGCTGATGTGACCAAAGGAACGGAGTATCCAATACAGTTTGGGATCAGTAGCGCCGCAGGATCTGCCAGGCTGTAGCACGGTGTGCCACAGTCTGCCTAAGGGTCCCCAGCTCCTGATTTTTCCTCAGGGTTGTCTCCCGAAGCCTTTCCCGTGTTTGGGTATAGCCGCAGGGCAGCGGAGGTTTGGATTCAGAGTTTTCCTTCTCCTAGATGGGTGGGTAGCCACCAAGGCTAATGAGCCCCTCCTGCCCGAAGCTTACTGGTTTAGGCGCCAGTTGCTCCCTTTGCCCCTTCTACTGTCTGTGGTAACGGTTCCGCTATGCTCAGTAACTGAGCCACACGTGAAGGCCAGGAGTCGGACTGGTTGTCAGAGGCTATTTGAGACGCATGCCATTGGAAGTACTTTATAGGTAATGATGGGCTTAAGACCATTACCACTTCCGTCGTCAACAACCTTGCGGAACGATTTACTTCTTAAAAAAATTACCATCTTTTTGTTCACGTCATTATTAATTATTGTAGCGGAATAAATGCAAGTTATTTGTAAAAGAAAAAACCGAGCACAGCCGGGTAAAATTAATGCTAGTATAACTAACTAAAATTTTTTAATTAAGGCCAAAGTTTAACTAGAAAAAAATATTTTAGTTAAAATCGTAGTTTAATTATTTTTTTTAGTTACATAGTTACAAACTATAAAGTTTAATTAATATTTGTAAAATTTTCAACAACTTTGATAATCAAAAAAATAATGTAGCTCACAACTATTTTGTCAGTCTGCATTTGAAGATGGTGAGGTAATATGCTGGTAGAAGTTATGGGAGTCAATATCTGCTCTTTTATAAAATATTTTTTTTTTGCCAAAGGCGTCTATGCAATATTATGAATGGGGTTGTTCCGAATTATTTCTGAGTCACGTGGTGGTGTTTAATTTCTATTTTAATATATTTTGGGAATCTGATAAGCGTGTTAGGTAATATTTAGTGGTTTTAATTTATGTGCGGCAAACAATAATTTATTAACTGCAAGAACATCAAGTAGTCTACACCGTTTTTATATCTTAAACTTACGCCAAATGAAGCTGTAGCTATAATAGATTCTAGTCTTCCTCAGAGATCTAGGCCTAAATCTACAGTAGGCCTATATATGCTCTAAAAGCGTTAGGATAACTAACTTTAGTAAAAAAAAAATTCTTAATCCACACCCTCCCTGCCCATAAAATAAATTCACTGTGTCCGACTGATTTTAACAACATGGTCAGATAGATGTCCACATGTAGGCTTAGCATGGGCGTAGCCAGGGGGGGGGGTTTGGGGTTCAAACCCCCCCCGAAATGAAATCCCCCCCCCCCTTGGGGGGGGGAAGTCGGAATTTAGTGACTGATTTTTTGCTTTGATTTTGTTTATTTTAGGTGAGATTTTAATACTAAACCATCACTTGCCCTAGCACAACCAAAGGGGTTTTGAGTTTAAAACCCCCTACCAGGGGGGTTCGAGTTTAAAAACCCCTACCAGGGGGGTTCGAGTTTAAAAACCCCTACCAGGGGGGTTCGAGTTTAAAACGCCTACCAGAACGGTTCGAGTTTGAGTTTAAAACCCCCTACCAGGGGTTTTGAGTTTTAAACCCCCTACCTGGGGTATTTGCAGTTAACTCCCCCTCTTCTATATAACAAAACAAAAAAAAAATGCAAACGAAAATCCCCTAATTCCAAGAGCAAAGTTAAGGATGATTTTGATTTTAAAATCCCGTCTAAAATTTACGATAAACCCCCTCTTTAATATAAAAAAAAAGCTAATTACGCACTCAAAATGTTATGAGAGTAGCTAAATGGGTTTTGACTCAGTTTTGAAGGTAAAAAAATACCTCTTTTTAATAATAAAAAAAAGTAAATTATTCACTAAAAATGTTATGAGTGTAGTCTATGGGGTTTTGAATTTAAACTCCCCTCCAGTGGAGTTTGAAGCTAAAAAGTACCTCTTCAATTTAAATAAAAGAAAATTACTCACTCTAAAATCTATGAGCGTAGTCAGAGGGATTTTGAATTTAAACCCCCCGCCATCTTCAGTGTAAGAAAAAAACTAAATTACGCACTCAAAATGCTATGAGCGTTGCCGAAAGAGGTTTTGAGTTTAAACCCCCATTCAGAGGGGTTTGTTGCTAAAAATACATCTTCAATATAAAAAAAGAACAAATTACACACTAAAATTATTTGAGCGTGGCCAAGCCAATCGGGGGTTTTGAGTTTCTTCTACAGATGGCTTTTTTTTAAAGTTTAAAACCCCTCCAGATGGTTTTGAGTCTAAGATCCCCCTACAGAGCATTTGAGGTGGAAAACCCCCAACAGAAGATTTTGACGATAAAACTTCTCTTTTCGATATAAAATCTAAAGCAAACTACAGTTACTTAATTCCAAGAGCGTATTCAAGAGAGGTTACTTATTTTTACCAGTGGTAGGGCTCCATTAATAAACTGCAGTGAATAGTCATCTACCGGAATCGAAAAACACTAAATGTAGCTCAACAAAGATGGCTAATACAGATTTCAGGAGTCAGTTATAGAGATCGGATCTAAATCATGGAAATCCTATGCCGAACTGGGAGTCGACCCCTTAGTAAGATTGTGAGAGAAAGACGCATGAGGTTTGCGGGACATATTCTCCGACAAAATGAATTACGCATAAGAAGAGTTGCAATGATATCCTAGAACAACTTGACGCCACTCATTCATGGAGGTCCTCATGGTAGGTGGGAAGAGGCTTCAGACATTACCAGTGACAGATTTTTTTATGGAAACTGCTTGACGTCAAATGCTCCGAACGGCGTGGGAGGGTCTAAGTCAGTAAGAATAGCACATTAGGTTTTCGAAATAAAACTTTTTAATAGCATTAAAATGGACTGTAGATACCTCAGAATATGCATTTTGTTGGCTTTCAATACCAGAAATAGTGCTTGGCGGCGGGGCTTCGCCCCGCGCTGGGGAGCTCCTGGCACTCCCCCAGAACCCCTTGTTAGTAATGGCGGGGAGTCCACAATTTTATGGAAACAGCTTGATGGCAAATGCGCCGAACGACGAGGGAGGGTCTAAGTCAGTAAGAATAACAAATTAGGTTTTTGAAATAGAACTTTTTAATAGCAGGAAAATGCACTGTAGATACCTCAGAATATGCATTTTGTTGGTTTTCAATATCAGAAATAGTGCTTGGCGGCGGGGCTTCGCCCCGCGCTGGTGGAGCTCCTAGCGCTCCCCCAGACCCCTTTGCTAGTAATGTCGGGGAATCTACAATTTTTTCACTAACTCATGGAAGAACCTATTCTAGGGCACAATAAACGTCTTCCGAAAGAATGAAGGGTCAGAATGTAATAAAGATTATGTACACACACACACATAAATACATATAATTTTTTTTCCCGGGGGGGGGGTCGGGGGGGGGGGAAATTCACCCCCCAAAACCCCCCCCCGAAAAAAAATCCTGGCTACGCCCATGAGGCTTAGTGTACTATACATGTATAGTCGATGATACTACAAGACCACCCTGTGTTGTTGTTTTTTTATTTCGTGTTATGCAATAGTGTTTGCTCAATGTTTAGGGTCAGACAAGAAAATAACACACTGACGTGTACTTAGATCTATCTTTACACTAAAATAGTTACACACCTTCCTTGTCCAAAAACTAAATCGACTGTCCGACTGATTTGAACAACCTGGTCAGATAGACGTACACATGTAGGCCTAGTGTACTGTAGTGTGCAGTCCGACTCCATAATGACAAGTCCACTCTGCATTTTGTTCCTAGCGGTTATGTTAGTTGTATGGTGAGTGGACAAGAAAATAACACATTGGCTTGGTAGGCCTACACAGGTCAAATGTTACGTAAAACTCCAAAAATTTCTATATAATCCCTGGTAACTACATCTCAATGTGAAATTCTAAATCTCATGGGCGTAGCCAGAGCCACCCACCCCGAAATGAAATCCCCCCTTAGGGGGAGGGGAATCAGAATTAAGTGACTGATTTTTTAAATTGATTTTTTTATTTTACATGAGATTTAAATACTAAACCATCACTTGCCCCAACGCAGCCTAGGGGGATTTAAGTTTAAAACCCCTTACCAGGGTGTTTTGCAGTTTAACCCCCTCATTAAAAAAAACCCGTTTCCATAAATCCTAAATTTACGATAACCCCCCCCCCTCTTCAGCATAAAAAAAAAACAAAGTACACACTCAAAATTCTATGAGAGTAGCCAAAGGAGTTTTGAGTTTAAACCACCCTTCAGCGGGGTTTGAAGCTAAAAAATGCCTCAAATACCTCTTTAATATTGTAATAACTTAAGTGAGGCAACTCAACGAGGTACATCGATATTTATTGACAAGACATCACAGGTACACAAACAACATCTATCTTAGGCACAATCTCTCCATATTGGCTCTCTACTTGGGCGGATATCGTTAGTCTCTGCATGTCAACATCCTGTTCTAGTTTGGTTACTAGAAGTGCGCATCTCTGCGCTAGCCTGGATGGTGGTGCGCATGGAAAAGTCATAACATTGCCCCCGTCTTAGCACTTTTCGTCCCGAAAAGAAACACTGCAGTGGAGCTTTGACAGTTCAGGTGGAGGTCGATCGGTGGGAACCACAGACGTTAGGGTGTCTGTTGCCCACAAAGCCATCTGCACAGTTTCCCATGGTCGTCGCTTCCTCTTCTTCCAGTTGGCAAGTCTACGCTTGAGGTGATATCGTGGTCGCTGCTTCGACCCCATGACGATAGTCGCTGATGCCAGCCAGCTGACACATGGAGAGTTAGTGGAGGTCAGGGTTGCCAGCCACGTAACACTAATGGATGTTGTGGTGATCACCGTAGATTCCAGGTTTGTTGTTCTAAGACGCTGAGTCAGCGGACCTTTTCCATGGACGTGTCGTGACACAGTTGTAGGCCCACAGCTAGCCATGGTTTCAAGCACATAGTCTTTCTCAGCTTCATCTGTAAGGTATGCCCATGAAGCAACCTTATAATGTTCATCCACCACTACATCAGGTTTCGCTAGGATTAATTCATCAGCGTTCAAGTCACTCTCACTGATGTGGTCAGAAGTATAAATTTCTGTTAAGTTCAGATCTTGTAGCTGGGTTTCTTGGGATGGGCACTGTCCCCACAGGACGCCGCATATACAGTTCATGTCAATCGCCTGGATGCAGTTGCCAAGTATGGAGTTCTCTCTTATCCCACTGCCAAAGTCAATTTCGTTGTTTCTGCCTCGGCCATTGTTGGGGCCCGTATTCGCAATTTCACCCGACGACATCCAAGGCAAGGAATCAGAAACGGTCTTGAGGCTTTCATGGTTTGAGTTCTTATCAAAGGTACTGACAGATAAACAGAGGTCTTTAAGGTCCACAGCAGCCAGCTTGGACGCAGACCCAACGTTGTCTTGATCTGTCCGTCTCGTTGCAGGTATACCAGGAACAAAGGTTTCAGGCTCATAACAGACTTCTCTAATTTCTTCATTTGTTTCTTTTCTTTCAATTCTGCATATCCCATTGAGATCGTCGCAGCAATCGTTGTCACGTTTCTCGCCCTGAAAGTCATCCCCGCCAGACTTGCCCACAACACAGTCACAGACAGCGCTCCAATCCCCAGCGCCTCCATCACCACTGTTTGTGCAGCCACAGTCCTGACCAGGCAACTGCTCCTTCCCTAACGAGTTTATTCCTCCTTTTGCTTGCGATACAATTTATCACTTTGATCTATTTGGCCTTCTACTTGCAATACACTTACATCAACTTTGTTCAACTTTATGTTCCTGCTCATGTTCAGTTATTCATCAAATGCATCCAAAAAGTCCTGGATCTTGCCAATGAACTCAACAATCCCAAGTTCAATTTCAAATGTGTAGGTCTCAGGATCTTCTTCTTCATTGATCAGAGCTTGCCTCAGACGAGCCGTGAGCGTTTCCCTGCTACCGAGGGATTTTAAACCTCGGTCCCGAAGCTCTTGTCTTATCTCTTTAATTGAGAGCTGATGTAATAGCTTCAAATATGTCATGATTGTAATCAAAGCCTACCTCCTCTCGTTGAGTTGCCTATAATCCCACTTCTGAGACCAATTGTAATAACTTAAGTGAGGCAACTCAACGAGGTACATCGATATTTATTGACAAGACATCACAGGTACACAAACAACATCTATCTTAGGCACAATCTCTCCATATTGGCTCTCTACTTGGGCGGATATCGTTAGTCTCTTCATGTCAACATCCTGTTCTAGTTTGGTTACTAGAAGTGCGCATCTCTGCACTAGCCTGGATGGTGGTGCGCATGGAAAAGTCATAACAATATAAAAAAAAGCAAATTACGCACTCAAAATGCTATGAGCGTTGACAAAAGGGTTTTGAGATTAAACCTTCCTTCAGCGGGGTTTGAAGCTAAAATATACCTCTTCAATATAAAAAAAACACATCGCGCACTCAAAATGCTATTAGCGTAGCCAAAGAGGGTTTTGAGTTTAAAACCCCCTTCGGCGGAGATTGAAGCTAAAATAATACCTCTTTAATATAAAAATTGTCCAGATGGCTTTTTGAAAGTTTAAAAACCCTCCAGAAGGTTTTGAGTTTAAAATTCCCCTACAGAGGGTTTTGAGGTTGAAAACCCCCTTTTCAACATTATTCTAAAGCAAACTACTCTTACCAAATTCTATGAGCGTAGCTAAATGGGGCTTTGAATTTGCTAAAAAAAAATAGTCCAGAGATTTTTTAGTTTAAATCCCCACAACAGATGATTTTGACGATCAAATTTTCCTTTTTAATATAAAATCTAAAGCAAACTACAGTCACCTAATTCCAAGAGCGTAGCCAAGAGAGGTTACAAATTTCTACCAGTGGCTGGACTCCACTAATAAAATACAGTAAATAGTCCGCCAAAATTGAAAAAGACTAAATGTGGCTCAACAAAGATAGCTAAGACGAATTTTAGGAGTCAGTTATAGAGATCGGGTCTCAATCAAGGAAATCATATGCAGAAATGGGAGTCGACCCCTTAGTAAGGTTTTCACAGAGCATCGCATGAAGTTTGCGGGACTTGTTCTCCGACAAAATGAATTACGCATAATAAAGTTGCGTTGACATGGAGACCAATAATAAAGTTGCGATGACATGGAGGCCAATACCAGGAAAGCGATAACAGGAACATCCTAGTACAACTTCACACCACACTTTCATGGATTTTCTCAGAGACGGTGGGAAGATGCTTCAGACATTGCCAGTGATAGATTTTGGTGGAAACATCTTTCCGCCCGATGCGCCGAACGGCGCGGGAGAATCTAAGTTAGTAAGAATAGCACATTAGGTTTTTGAAATAAATGTTTTTAATAGCAGGATAATGCATACCTCAGAATATGTATTTTGTTGGCTTTCAATATCGCAAATAGTGCTTGACGGCTCACAGCGCTCCCCCCAGACCCCCTAACCAGCAAGGGGGAGTCTACAATTTTTCCACTAACTCCAGGAAGAACCTATATAGAACAAATATATATTTTCGCGGGATAATGCATGTATGTATCTCAAAATATGTATTTTGTTGGCTTTCAATACCGGAAATAGTGCTTGGAGGCTCACAGCGCTCCCCCCAGACCCCCTAACCAGCAAGGGGGAGTCTATAATTTTTCCACTAACTCCAGGAAGAACATATTCTCGGGTATAATAAACATCTTCCGAAAGAACGAAGGGTCAGAATGTAATAAAAATTAATTATACATATACACACACAAACACACACATAGGCCTATATATATATATATATATATATATATATATATATAAATGTTAAAAGAATTAGATCAAACTGTACTCAGGTATAAAGTCAGATGAAAGCTAGGTCTAGATCACCCCCCCCCCCCCTAAAAAAAAAAGTCTGTATAGTCTAATTTTTTTTTTTTTTTAGTTTAGTTCAACTATATTTCGAAATTCATGATAAACTTTTAGTTTAACTACTTTATTTTAGTTTTCACATTTATTTTAGTTCCCATCACTATATAGGCCTATATATATACTAGCAGTACACGCTGGCTACGCCCGTTGATTTGTTCCCAGGCTTTATACAGTTGAGTGCAATCGCTTACCCCTTCCGCACCCATAGATACACAAATTACATGAATTTCTCTATAATAATGTTGACATTCAAGGAAATCCTGGCCAGCCTACCTGAACTAAAACTTTGCTTTCCTGGTGAAGATTTCTTGTGACACTATTTATAGTGTCAGGTCTTTGCAACTCATAGTCTTCTTGGGCGTACTCAGATTCCGCAAAATTTCTTGCTACCGTTGACACAATTTTAGAATCGAATTTCTGTATCTCTTTTAAAAGAAATTCATGCAAATGTTTACTACATTTAATTGCAGCATTACTGCCATGGTAACCATCGAATACTGCTACATAGCATTTATCTATATCTTCCCCAAAGTGATCTTGATAAACTTTAGCATCCTCCATTTCATTTTTCCATCTTGAATTTCTAGAGGTTGCAATTCCTACGCTTGACACACATTTAACACTACATTTAAATGAATACGATTGTATTTCAGAATCGAATTTACTATTGTTAGGTTTGTATATATCACTAAAAGAATCATTTTTTAGTATTTCATAAGCTTCGTCAATTTTTTTTAACAGACTGATGTCTAAAGGCTGCTTATTTTCTGTTGCATCCTCTTTTATCTGTTTAATGACCGAATGTCTTTTATCAAGTAATGTCTGTGAATTCAATGGTTCATCAGAGGGATTTAACTGAAGAATGGCCAGAGCTTTGTGATAAGCTCTGTGGTTGTGTAAGTTGCTTACATCAATATACAAAGAGCAGTGATGGCAGAATATTGTTATGTCGTAGTTTTCGCCAAAAGAAGGAAGCAACGTTTCCGGAGTATCTGGGAAAAAAAAGTGTAATACATTTCCCAGTAAATCAAGGGTAAGCAAAAAAAAAGACATAAAAAAACAACACTAAAACAACTACTTTAAGAACGAACCAAATTAAAAACACTACTGCAAAAAATGAATCAATGATATGAAAATTATGAAGAAGAATTAATATATTTCACATATAGTCTGACCTAAAGTAAAAGTACCGTAACAAGGTTACAAAGATAGTTTGTGTGGAAATACTAAGTCAGAATTGGCCCCGGAAGTGGTCCACTGAGGCAGTTAAAAAAGCAAGTAACAATATTTTCAGCATGAATATCATAAACTATGAACTACAAACTATCAATAACCACAAACTTATCTCCGCCAATACAAAAAAAGAAGAGACGAGTACGTATCGAAAGCGTTGCCGATGTTATATTGTATTAATTAGACCGACTGACAACAAGAAACCACATGATACGGAGATATATTAATGTTATTAAGTTATCATTATTACATTGTTAATATTCATATGTAGGCTATTCAATGACCTGATTGTTATGAAGATATGGTTCAATGTGAATCTCACCTAACTGATGTTATTGAATGATTATCCTTTTTTTTTTAAATAAGTGGTTACTTTTTTTGCAGTAGTTCAAAAAGGTTTTACATCGTCAAAAACAAAGAAAAAACATTTCATGGTCTCTCACGACAATTAACATGCTACCTCAGACATTGTTCATAGTTCATTTGGTTGTCCTATTTTCCGGCTGTAGACATCATGGCTATTGTTCTCTTTTGTATACACATGTACCAACACATGTATTATACATGTCCTCACATGCCAAACGATGATACAGGGATTCTTCCGAAGGCAGCCGTCTCCAGTTTCCATGGAAGCCTGGAAACCATAGAAATCCAGGGAAATACAATGCTAAATGTTTTTGTTGGTGCATTTACTAGTCGACAGATCAGCGTGAATCTTCATTGTTCTGATGTTGTTATGACCAACACTATATGCTTAAAACTAATCAATGCAAACAATATTCCTGGACATCACTTAGTCATCACGTTGCGGATGAGGCGTGTGTTCGGCGCCATTGTATACAAGTCCAAGGAACCTTATTAATGTGACCGTTTTTCCACATCACCATCGCAATTGAATGATTATCCAATTTGCTTTTGTTTATATATATAGTTCTCTGTGCATGCCACTTGAATACTATTAAACACTGCTTATTAAATTTTGTTTTAACATATATTCCACTTGTATACATACTAAATGCATTCTTTCTTTTTTTAAACAAAATTAAACATTTTATTGAAAATGTTAGTTGAATACATAAAAGAAAACACAATACAAATATTTTGCAACATTATTAAAAAAACAACAACACAGAATTGCTTGCATAAATGTTTAAAAAAACATACAGAAAAAAATCGCCTCCCTTATTAAATGGAGATTCACCTAACCTTTTTAATGTTGATAAGAAACTTAACTAACCCTGATTTAAAAAAAAAAAAAAGAAAATTGTGAGTCTTTTGCGGTTGCCATGGTAATGGCGGCCTTTTTTTCTAATATGATTTTTAAAATGCTAACACTTTTAACAAATAAACAAAATGACAAAAATGACTAGATTTTTACAAAGCTTACTCTGTTTGGTAAAAAGTTTGTAAAAGTTATTTCTTTCACACTATCAGATCTTGAAATTTCGCACAATTATTTATTGAACCTGACAAAACAAGAAACAACTAAAACACAACATTTGTTAGGTATCGAGCAATGGAAAGAAATTGTATTTGACAGATGTGGTGGTATATGTTGAATTAGTAAACTTTATACTTTGTGTAGAGAATTGGGAAGTCGCTAAAAATTTTTAATTAAAATTTAAAACTAGCAATAGAAAACTACAAAATCTTTGTATTTTAATAAACACTTTGCTGGCACAGTGGTTAGTTTATTGACTTGAGGAGGCTTGAGCTCTCGAGTTCGAATTCATGCCATATATATATATATATATATATATATATATATATATATATATATATATATATATATATATATATATATATATATATATATATATATATATAACTGGCATTTTAAATTACCTCTCTCGAGAGATCTTTTCCCTTTGCAACTTCTTGTGTGACTAAGGAGGTCAATCCTTGTATAGATCTATATGTCCCCCTTTTCCCAACTGGTCCAGACTAGTGAAAGGATATCATAAGGCACATTGAGAAAACTAAAAGCACGAAGTTGCGCTAAACAAAACAATTGGTAAAAATATTTCTAATCGCACAGATTCATTATTGTTAGTCTAGGACTAGATCTATAAGAGATTTAAATGCATGGCTGATTCAAAATAATTGATACAACTACGCTTAATATAAACTTTGTTTTGTAAATTATTGTAATCATTTAAACTTTACACTTTCTAAGTGTCTAAGTGACTTAGACCTTACCAGAAACACGAAAAGTCTCTCCTTTGAATTGCTCGGTGAATTTCGAAAACTCTTTTCGACTTCTATTAGAAAGTTTTTCAAGTTCAAACAGTGCATTAATATTTTCTTTTTCGTCTAAACTTAAAGGTTTAAAATTTTTAGAAGCCATTTTTAGATTTCGATATCAATTATTATACTTTTTAAAATTTTATCTGCTATTGAAAACTCATTTTAAAATTTTCTTTTTGTTGTTGTTATGGTAAACTGATCTTTTCCGTTTGGTGTTTAATAAATGCATGGTGACATTGCTTTTTATTTTATACTGTAGCTTGAATACATCTAGATATAGTTCAAGTAGTTGATAAATTAATAATCTACATTAACACTTGCTAAAGACTAGATTACAACTGACTGAGTCTAGCAAAAATTAAAGATTTATACTTGTTACATCTAAATATTAGCTTATATTAATTTTAAAGTACTGGTCTACACATTAAAAATATTGATTGATTAAGAAGACCACAAAGCTAGCCATTCCCTGGCCACTCCAAATAATAGGTTGGTAAGGACGCTAGCAGAATAGCTTCCCCTGGCCTGTAGCCTGTATCCTTCGATACTAGATCTCCTATTTCGATCAGTTTCCGTATAAATCAGTGTAGATCTAGATCTATGTCTAATACTAGATCTAGTAGTCTCTAGACTAGTTTGTAAATTTTTTTTATATGATTCGTATGTTCCTTCAGAGTTGAAGATTATTACTTCATTAACTTTATAGTCCAAACCTCGATCCCTCAGGACGACGGGGGATTGGCGTGGGCAGGGTTTGAAGTTTGAACCCGTGACCATCGGCTTCGATAAGTCCGAACGACAGTCCAGCGCGCAAACCGCACGCTAAAGAATCGATATCTCGAATTAGATCTAGATCTATAAGACGGTAGTATTAGACTATGGTATTAGTTTACATCATAATTAGATAGTAGATACGCAGAATCATTGATCTATAATTAGTATAATCTATAACTTACTATAATAACTATTACTTACTGAGTATATTCTATATATAAGACTATCTATAGTCATATATTATATATAGATCTATAATGAAAATATACCAATATGAAAATATTATATACATAATACGGTTTGGATGTTTGGATAAACTTTCATAAAGTATCAGTTTAAAGCAACAGTGAGGTGGGTTTTCATGGTTCTCCTAAATTTGACTAGAGTAACAACTTTAGTAAAATCACTAAATTTAGAAAGCCTTCAGGATAGAAAACTCAAAAGTAAATTAGCAATTTATACTATAAAGTAAAATGTAAGGAGTATGTATGTCCCGAATAGAAATCAAAACCGTTTGACCAATCTTGATGAAACTTGGCACAAATGTTCCAATGGGTACTAACTGGAACCTCAACTTATGTACCTATAGTAGCCCTAAAACATACTTAAGACCCTAAAAAAAGGTTGCCCAACTCTATGAAAATATTACTATTTCATGGATCTATAGGCCATGTTTACATGAGACAAGATCGAAAGTATCTAGATCTAATTTTTAAAACTACACTTCGCGCAGATAGTTTTTTACTTTGACACATGAAAATACAAAATATAGTCTATTGATTTCATTATTTAATCAAATTAACCTTCAAATTTGCATTTTTACATAAATTTGTTTCTTATATCTGCGAATTTAGACGTCCTGACATACTTTATAATCCCATTCATTTAACAAATTGGGTAAACTTGTTTTAATTGTACTTTATAGCCCATTCATCTCACGCTCCCTTTCATTTTAATAGCTAAAGATATGTCTATTCGCTTTTGACAAATCTGGTAAATCCACTTCCATAGTATTTTATATTTGATATGGATGTGAACCCATTTTCGCAAAACAACTTTTATTTTTGTGTCGAAAGAGAAAAACTTGAAAGGAACATTAGCTAAGTTTAACATAGATCTAAATTCAATCCACTAGATTAGTAATACATAAACTAAGGCCACGGGTAATGTCCAGCTAGTTATACATAAAACACTGAACCATAATCTTCAAATACAAAAACAAAATTTAATAAAATACTAAGAAAGACACAAAGATAAAGGCACATTTCTCGTTCCATATGCGAAGACAAATTTGTACAAATGCTCCTTCCTCCTTAGTGCTATTAGAGCATGGAATGGGTTGCCTGAGCTAGCCAGGAAAAGCAGTGACTTGGCAGAATTTAGGTTATTGGTTAATATGCATGAATAAATTCATGACGCATAGGACATAATCATCTTCTTTTTTGAAGTAAGGACTGTATTATATAAGATAAGATGGATAGCCATCCTAGGCTAATGAGCCCCCTCCTGCCCAAAGCTTACTGATTTAGGCATCAGTTGCTTTTGCACCTTCTTCTGTCAGTGATAACAGTGCTTGCCGAACTCGAAGCAGTATCTGAGCCACATTTGAAGACAGGAGTTGGACTTGTTTTCACAGGCATATATTTTGTGACAGTACGCACTAGTACTGCGTACCGGCACATTTTTCAATGTGGGAAAAAAGTTATTACTTTTCTTGTATTTTAATGTTTATTATTAATTAATAAGTAGTTAAAAGTTAGGCAATCCATCACTGAGTATCAGCACCTATTTTTTTTTACAAAAAAGCACAGGGCATATCTATTCGAGACCTATACTATTGGAGCATTTTATAGGTGCATATAATATCCTTTATATTAATATTATATTCACAGTATTATTACCCTTTCCAGCAATAACAACTTTATCTTTTAATATAGATCTAGATATCTTGGTCTACATCACTGCTAGTATCTTGAATAGTTTTTGATAAATTTAGATGAATCTAGATTCTATAATTTTTCAATCAATATATATCGACTAGATTATTCTAAAGATTAGAACTAAATCTAATTTAAATAGATCTAGAAGGCTTCAAATTCAGATTTCACTATAAATTATATAGAATCTAGTAGTGAAGTCTTAATGGAGCGAACTGTTGGAACACTTACTATACCATATGAAAATGCTGTTGCCAATTTAAATTGGATTAAGGTAAACAAAATTTTTGTATTTTAGATACAGATCTGTTAGCTATTCTATTTCTCTTTTCAAGGTAAATTAGATATTCCTGTTACTATAATAATGGCTTTTTTTTCTCAACATTGTTTTGAACATTAGAATAATACTAGTAGGCATATATATATATATGTATGATGGATGGAGCCTTAGTTAAGTATGAATCTTACAAGACTCAGAATAGCTAGGAACATGCGATTTGCATAATATTTATGAAACAAAGAGATCAAACTGCATGAAGCAGCACTTGGTTAGAGCTATGCATATGTTTTTAGCTGTTTGAATCCCAATCAGAGTTTTTTTTTATTATTATCTTTTAAATTTAAATAATTTTTTTTAAAAATTTACTTTTGTAAAGGCAGCACTTAGAATTTTCCCAAATACCTCTTTCGCCAATAGGCTCACAAGAGAGATTAGACCATAGCACATTGATCATGCTATTAGCTTGAAATTAGCACTATACAAAAGCAATTTGTAAAAAATGTATATATATATATATATATATATATATATATATATATATATATATATATATATATATATATATTTGAGTGTTTCTCCAGTACTGGTATCAAAAAGTGTCACATTAGGTCAAAAAAGTTTTATCAATATATTTATCAATAGAAAATGAATTGTAATATGTACATTTCCTTAGCAGTGCTGGCAAAAGGGGGGTACACACTTTAGCATTTCAGGTGCATCACTGGGACACCATTGATGATTAAAGTACAACTAACTGTTAATTTGTTTGCTTTTTTAGCATAATTTGAATGTTTCTATTGTATTAAGCAACTAGATAGAGAAATTGAAGTTTTTGAGCACTAATGTTATGTATGCACTCAATTTTAAAAATGGGACACCGTAGCACCTGTAACACTACTGGTAAAAAAATTTTAAATACGATTTTTTTATAAGAAAATAGAATTTATGCTATACTTGCATTATAGCTAAATATATAGGCTATTATTTGCTGCAATATCTCAACAATAATTCAAGCATTTATTATAACATGACTATTATATCACAATTTAAGATGTTGCGGGTGCTACAACGGGACACCAGTATGAAATATAGTTTTTTTTGTTAATACATGCTGAAATACAATTTTTTAAAAGTCTGTAAATATATTACCAATTATTCTTTTATTTGTGATTCACAAAATAGTTTTCAATAACTACAAATGAATGTACTAGGCCTTTGTTTGTGTGTGTTCAACAATCCTTTAAAAATATATTAGACATAACTGCCTCAAACATGACCTAATCATAGACTAAAAGGTGCAGCTTTCTGACTTTCAGTTCACCAAGAACAAGATCCAAAACTAGATTTACATATAAATTGAAATATAGAATAGATTTAAATCATCACGAGACCTATATCCAGATCAAGACTTGTTTAGTGTCCCCTGAAGCACCACAAACAATGATAAAAAACAATAAGGTTTACATTAACTTAGATTAAAAAATAGTATTCTATGTATTCTAGATCAAACTTGAGAATAATAAGCATAATTCTTATTTTAATTCAAAACTTTGGTGAGAAAACTACTTATATCTAGATCAGATCTCTGAGATTTTCTGGTATGATTCAACGTGCAGTGTTTCGGGTACTACAGTGAAAAAATGTGGGACACCATGTCTATTAATGTCTCCTCTGTTAATTACTATGTAGCCTTTTCCCTGGCTTGGACATATTTGCCGGATGGAGGACAATCCCGAAAGTCATCCTCTACGGACAACTCGCGATTGGCTCAAGAAAAAATGGTCGCCCCCACCTCCGTTACATAGATGTAATAAAACAGGACCTCAAATCAGTGAACATCAATACTGACCATTGGGAAGACAAAGCTCTAGACCGCACCAGATGGAGAGAGACAGTGACCAAGAAAGCTATGGACAGCGAAAAAACATGGGCCTCAGCTCTGTAAGAAAAATGGCCAGCTCCTCTACCACCGAAGCGAAAGCCACTTTAACTTGCGATATTTGTGGACGGGAGTGTCTCTCCAAAATAGGGCTCCACAGCCACATGAAAAAGTGTGCGAGATGAACCATAGTCGTTCTACTACTGAAGGAGGCCAACAGCCTTTTCCCAAGAAAATGGAGCTAATTGTGTACAAAGCAGTATCAAAGATACCATTAAGTAATTCCCATCACATTAATAACTTTGTTTAAAAAAATATTGTTCTTTTTGTCAAGCGCGTTTGAGGTGCTTCACCTGGGACACCAAGACCTATTTTACTAAAATTATATAAATTTTTACAGTTTTAAAGAAAAATTACTCTGTATAAATTAATCATTTATGCTTTTAGTAACAGAAAAACAATTGGGAGCAGATTCCTTTACTTTGTTTACAATTGATAAAGGTTTAAAATTCCAAGTTTAGTGGGACACCATGTGATGCACCTGTGACGCATTTTTATGGCGACATCTAAGTAATACCAAAGTAAATATAAATAAAAAGATATAGATAATGCAATAACATTATATTGTTAACCTATTTCAACAAAAATGTCTGTTCAATAATCCTTGCTTTTAGTATAATATTACTTCAACCTAAGCCAGGTGTTACATGTTACATTGCACCTTTCAAGCTCAAAATATCACAACTTATACATAAACCATTTCTAGAGAATAATGTAAAGCTTACAAAATAATTTATCAACATCATCAGCAGTTTTAAATTTATGAAAGATTGTTATAATAATTATCACTGTGTGAAGAGCGGCTGTAATAAAATCCGAATTCAGCCAAGTCTAGGATAGAGATATTAGTACATCTAGTTACAAAGACATAAAATTAGAGATCATATTGCACAAATAAACTAAAATACAGCTGTTGAGATTCATCTTTGAAAACTTTGGTTCAATTATCGCTCTTTAATAGTGATATTGTTTTGGTGGTTATGTTTTTCTTTTCTTTTTATTCCAGATTATTGGTGTTGGAAGTTGCAATGTGGGAAAAACATCATTAATCAAACATTTCTGTGAAAGTAAGGTGTGAATAGCTCATTTATAATGAATAATGTATAACAGTTATAGATTAAATTACGTATGCATTTTTTTGGCCTTTTTTTAGCGGCCCCCGTAAGGGTAAAAAGCCGCTATTAGGTTTGTGCAAAATGTCCGTCTGTCACACTCAGATCTCGAAAACTAGAAGAGATATGAAAAATATTATTTCATCATTAAATGCGGCTTGAAAAGTTTAGGTGCAACGGCTACTTTTGGTTTTCTTAATGCAAACCGTTTAATTTATAAAATTAATTATGCAAGCAATTTTTTCATTAAATACACCAGTTCTAAAACAATTACGTAAATGTAAGGGAGGCAATGTTACAATATGCTAACAAAGAAGGACAGTCGCTTGTGTATTTCCAGTATCACTAAGTCAAATATATTTATAAAATGTACTAGAAATGTTTACAACAAACATAAATAATAGTTGAAGGTCTTTTTTCTGGTCAACTAGCTGCTAAAATTAAAAGAAAACATTTCTGTTTGTTTATAAAGGTTAAGAATGCACTTTGTATGTAAATATCACGCACACTTTTTTAAATGGACATACTATACTGCGACTTTCGTGTAGTAGCGTAACATTAATTTCAGCATCATTATATGCTAAGTTATCTTTACTTTTTAATGGAGCTACTACTGTTGTTTGGACTTTCTTAGATTCAATGTATGACAATACATTTTTATTGTTATCCACAGATATTAATATTTAATTATTCACTATGCAGCTGTCTGCTAACGTTTTGGGTTAGGTGTTTAATTTAAGTACTTTTTTATGGACTCTTTCTGCTTTAGTTTCTTAAAATTTTTAATGTAATTTTTCTAACTTTTCGTAAAGTTTCTTTGATTTGTTTTTAAGCCAGCATTTATTTTATTAGACGAATATTTAGTTGGTATTGAATTTTCTACAATGTTTTCAAGATGGCTTTTAATACAGTTCCAGAAGTCATCAATTGGTTGGTTGATGTCTTTTTCTGATAGAAATGATTTTTGAAACTTAAATGCAGCTTGGTATCATTGGGATAGGTTACATTTATTCCATAATAAGATTTTTATTTTTTTTTTTTGGTTTTAGATTGGTTACTTCTTTTAGTACACTATATATTTAATCGATGTCATGGTCAGATAGTCCAAGGATAATCTGCCACTAATCCAGGCCTGCTGGTTAATAAGAGATCTAATGTGTTGTTTAATCTAGCATGTTCTTAAAAAGCTTATATCAACTCACTCTCAGTCTGGAAATTAAGCTAGATAGGTTTTGTATATTGATTCTTAGACTCTTAAAAGAAATGTGTGTCTTCCTCTATGGTTCCAAAAATCCCAAAGTAAAAAAAAAACAACAACTAATGGGATAGAAATTAAGATTGAAATTTTCCAAAGCAAACATTTGCAACAACTATTCTTCTGACCAAACACTGTCACCCAAGAGGAGCTTACAAGAATAACAGAGTTGCATGAATGACATATGTTACCTAAAGATGTAGATGGCTGAGAAATGTATTCAGATTGAAGACTGCTATCCGATGAAAAATGAGATGGAAGCGGAAAAGAAGATAGTGAAAATCAATGAATATAGAGTAGAATGAGTGGAACATAATTCTTAATCAGATTTTTAGCTTCCCAAAGAATATGGAATGACATTTACTTGATGATGACTTGCGCGCAATTGGTATTAAGAGTAAATGATGATGACTGTGCTGGTTTATTTATAGCTAATTAAAAAAAAATCTTTACGTAAATATGTTTATTAGAATATTTTGTATTACACTATAATATTTTGAAGCAAGTTCTTCATACCTTATACTTCTGCTGTTATTTAAATAAGTTCATACATTTGATATTTAACATTTTCAAACTATTTATGATCACCATTATAATTTTTAAATATGAACAGTTTACATCTAACTATCAGCCCACAGTGGGCGTAGATTACGGATTTAAAGTGGAAAATATCAACGGCTGTGATGGTAAGTGTTTTTTTTTCTTCTTCAAATCATTGAATTCTGTAGCTTTTATTTTTTAAACTATTATTTCAAAGACCTTGATGATCAGTTGAATAAAGTGAAAACATATAATGTTGTTTTTTTAAAAAAAGGTCTACAGCATAAGTTTATATAAGAGATTAATGATAAAAGATGTTAATGGTAATGTCTTAGATTCTGAAGATTAAGGATGAGTATAAGTACATTGGTTCACAGCACTACACACTCAGTTGCAATTTGCATATTTTGTCACATGTAATGCAGACAAATCCATTGTCCTCCGGGGGTCTATTTAATTTTTCGTCTTCAGCATGTGCTTTCCATGTGCATCAAATGTGTGTCATGTGACCTTTGTGAGAGCTCTCTGTCTCATTTCAGAGGCCATCTCTTGCAAGCTACTTTCGTCTATGCCAGTGAGGGCAAAATGGTGTCAGAGTTGATTTTGATTTTTGGGGCACCCTTGTTATGCCGTCCACCTTTAACCTCATTCCCCCCCCCCCCCCACAAAAAAAAAAAAAAAAAGATTGCCTATGGCATGCAGGATAAGTTCCAGACTCGAATGATTAGTAGTGCTTCTGTACTGTTTACACCATCCTCTAGATAAGCATAGTCTGGCTAGTGTATGCCTATTAAGGAGTGAAGGCACCTTTGAAGGAAGCGTTGATGAGCCTTAGATGCCTTCTATAGAGCACCCAGGTCTCAGAGCCATACAAAAGTGTGGTGAGAGCCACTGCTTTATAAACATTGATTTTTTTTTTGGTAGGCGAAGTGACTTATTCAGCCATACTCTCGATTGGAGCGTTGTTGGCCTTAGCGAGATGGCTGTCTATTTCTCTAGACAGTGACGCATCATTGGACACTGTGCTGCCCAGGTCCGTCAAGTGGTCGTTATTAAAGAGGTGCTAATTCACTTTGATTTGTAGAGCTGAGTTGGTTCCGTTTTGAGGACTTCTGGAATAAGACCTCTGTTTTTTAGGTTGATTGCCCAAACGAGGCAGTGGCCATAGTAAATTCATTGACGGCAAGCTGAAGCTCGTGCTTAGTGTTTGCAAGAAGTGCGCAATTATCCGCATAGAGAATCTCAGTAGCAATCATCTTTTTAATTTTATTTTGGGAGAGCTAGCACCATATGTTTTAATTCGCTGCAGTTAGTGTGGAACTCGATGTTGGTGCCCTCATGCTGACGTCCGCTCATTTTTTTAGCATTGCTTTAAAGAATATTGCGAAGAGTATTGGGACTACCACCCCGCTTAACACCATCCTCTCTGCAAGCATTTTCCAGCAGCACCTCATTCAACACAAGAGAATAGACAACACTAATCGCGATAATCCATCAGATGATGTCAAAATTAAATATCACAATCACATTACAGTGAATTGTGATGATGGCTTTGAAGGCAACACCGATCAGAATAATGAACTCTTTTCTTATTCCCTTAAATTGTCACCGTAATAATCTTTTTCATACGCCTCAAATGATCTTTTGGGCACGAATCGTAATTTTCTTACAGTTGGAGCAAACAGAACACAATTCCATTGGTTGAAACTATCCACAGTGCCACAAGTGCTAAATCCCGTTCTGCAAGAAACTGCATAATTGAAATGAATCTTTGTAAAACATTGACTAGTGCTGAGTCTCTTTTTGCACTAGTTTTTATGTTTCCTTATCGATGGTCTTTCCTTCCTTCAACCGATTTTCTAGCTGAATTCAAGCGCAGTTATCAGGAATGTGTTTCACAAACGATTCATAGTCAGCAAAAGCACTAGACATGTTTGTTTTTTTCCAATCGCTTTTTCACCTAATTGTGAGTTTGATCGGCAGCAAAAACAAAATACATTTTTATGGTTTGAATAAACCAACCAACAACGATTTAATCATTCACCATTTCGTAGTCTCCAACAGAGAAATGCCGCTTCTCGGTAACGAAATTTAATGAAGCACTTTTTGTTTAAAAAACAACAACAACCTACGTTTGCATTTTGATGTACCAATCTAAAGAAATACAAAAAGTTTCGAGAATTTTCACCAAACGGAACCAACACGGGTCTTCTAACATAGACAGTTTATCAAGGGTCTTCTAACATAGACAGTTTATCAAGGGTCTTCTAACATTGACAGTTTATCAAGGGTCTTCTAACATTGACAGTTTATCAAGGGTCTTCTAACATTGACAGTTTATCAAGGGTCTTCTAACATTGACAGTGAATAAACCTTGAGTCATTGTACAGAGAGCTAGTAGACACAGAAACTTACTTACTCTTCTAGCCAGCTTTTTCTGCTGAGCTGTAAGCTCTTTTATAGACTGTGGCAAGAAAAATGTCCATGTTTTCTTCAGTTGTTCAGCACTGACATACATAGTGTTGGTTATGTTGGGCTGTAGTGTAAGTAGGGTCTGCCTAAGGTGGATTAGGAAGGGGCATTCAAAGAGGATATGGTTTACGGTTTCACAAGAGTGGGCGCTCAGTGTCTACAGAGGGGTAGGTTTGTGGGATTTATTTTGTTAAGTTGGTAATTAGTGTGTCCTGTTCTTGGTTGAAAGACTGTAGATTGCTCTTTGCGGGGGAGGAAGTTAATACAAGATAAGAAAGAGTGTCATCTTCTGAATCAATCTTATTCTTCCAACAAGTTGGAAAATCCTGATTTTACAGATATTTTTGGGGAAATTGAACGATTTAAGATGGTAAAGATATCAAACAGTTTGTTTTTTTCTGTAGTTCACTTTGCCATGCTTGAATGCTTCCAACTGTGTTTTTGTTTTCAAATTAAAAACTGATTTAATTCATCATAAAATTAAGCGATTTAGAACTTTGCCCCTCGACAGCAATCTCACTTTAGTGTGAAATAGCAGAATATTTTTTAGAAGTATCAAACTCATTAAAACGCTTTGAAAAAATTCGACTGTTCATAACACATTACACATAACACATAATTAAAAGCACTAACATCCTTTTTTTAATTACATCTTGTCATTCTTGTGCCAGTTTCTGATATTCGTCAATGAGTTTTGATCACTTTTGGTGACTCATTCTGAACCAAACATTGAAATCGAGACCAAACAGACTTGGAGCAGCAACTTTGCAGACACTAAAATACTTTTGCAAGATATTTGATACTTTTTCAAAATGAATTTTTATTCTTCTTCGTTCTCATTTTTATGTTGGAACGTTTAGATGACTAGACCAATATATGAGATGTACTGCGCAGTGGTTTCCAAATCCTTATAGTTTTCTTTCTATTGTTTTTTTGGGGGGGCCAGTGTCTTGTACGGGCCTCTTGGTAAAGAGAGCAGTTTTGGAGGACATGGTCTGCATTCTCTGGTGACACTTCACATGGGCAGATTTCACTGGTTCCAATTTTGAGCTTCCGGTACATATGTTGTCTCATGACCAAATTTTGTCAAAGACATCACGTGCTTTGGAAGCCTAGCATAGCTGGAGACGGAGAGATTAGCCCAGATGCCTGGTCGGGACCACAGGCAGAGATTAAATGAGATGTATAATTTCCAGTATTACCTGATCGATAAATCACCAGACATGTCATCTTTTCTGTGAACAGTGTCCTTAGATAAGGATATTGAACTTAATTTAGTAGATCTAACTAATTCGGCTCCAATCATTACTCGAACAATATATTAAGCCGATGGCTACTCATCTGGAGTTTGATATCAAAATGACGTTTCAGTTTGTTCGGCTACATAGATTCTGATAATAAAACTTCGTTACAAATGACGCATTGTGGTTTCTCAATTCCTGTTGAAGTAAAATCATATCATTATAATCGTCACTATATTTTCTTTTCTTGACGTTCATTTTTGAAGGCGGGTTGTTCCATTACGAAAGTATTACCTTTTCTAGCATGGACAATAAGATGATGACAATAAACAATAAACGGATGTCCTTTATCATTACATGTGTAAATCTTCACCATAGAAATAATATCTCTAATTCCGCAAAGGTGTAACGTTACGTTTCGTCAGACCGATTGATGGACAATAATTTAAACTGTTACAAATACTTATGCTGTGACAACTAAAAAGTTTGAAATATGCTCGAAAGACAATGTAAAAAAAAGTGTAGTTATCCATGACAAATTGTTGTGCAGTCATTTTTTTTTAGGCAAAAAATTCTATTTTTTTCCGATGGTCTTAGGCGACCCCTGGAAAATTGTCATTCACCCCCTTCCCCCCCCCCCCATTTGCTATAAAAAAGAACAAAATACTTCTGTCATAATTCTTCTTTTTTTTCAGTCAGAGTAAACATTTGGGACTTTTCTGGTAGTACTGACTATTTAGAAGTGAGGAATGAATTGTATTCAAAAACCAATGGAATATTTTTAGTGTTTGATGTCACCAATGCAACAACTTTTGACTCTTTAGACCAATGGTTAAGAGAAATCACTCAATATTCTTCAAACAGTGCTCAAATTTTCATTGTTGGTAATAAGGTAAGCAAACTCATACCTTTTAAATTATTTCTTTTTTACCTTAAAACTTTTAAGTTATGCAATAACAGTAATTCAAAAAAACCCACCACTAAACCTAAGTTACAAATACAAAACTAAAATAATATACTACTAAGGAAGCATAAAAAACACAGTGGAATGTTTTTCTTTCCAAGTGTCTACTGAGCATAGCACTGGTTGTCCCAAAATCAGCCAGGAAAACCTATGATTTAGCTAATGTCTGATTAAGATGAATGACTAAAATAATATGCATAAGACTTAATCTTTATAAAGAGAACATCTGGATATATAAAAAAGCAAAATATTAAAATCCTTTTTAAAAAACAAATCTAATCTTAGGGATATAAGTCTTATCTTACAACTATATCTCTAATAATATAGAAGTTATTTTTTCCCCTTTTTAATATCAAAGAAAATTATTACCAATAATTAATTGACAGTAATTATTTGACTATTTAGTTAATTTTTTTTATTGATTTATGTCTTGTCTATGCCAATGAATAATTATTCAAAGCTGTAACTTGACTGAGAATGTGTGGGGCAGAAATGATGTATACAAACTTTTTACATGACAGACAGACAGAGAGAGTTGATATAAACTTTGTAAGCTTGCTTAATCTAGTGGAGAAAATCTAAAAAATTGTCTCTCTGCTTTGTATTCCAAATTGAACTTAGCCAGTATTTGTATCTCAATGTTGTTGGATAAAATACATAATTTTATGAGAATCTAAAGCCCATCTCCACACAATATCACCAAAATTTGACTTGACAGAAATGTCATGTCAAACAAATTTATTATAGAGTTTGTACAACAGACAGTGAGTTTAGTGTTTAACTGTACATGAGAATATTGAATGCACACAACAGATAAAGGAACTCGATTTCTCTCTTTAATAAAATGTTAAGTCAATTTATTTACTAATAACATATATATTATTGTTTATAAATTTTAAAAGTTCTGTCTTTCAAAAATTAAGAAGTGCTTATATATAGAAGTGCTCTATACTCTGTATATGTTACTCAAATATATCTATATCTATATATATATATATATATATATACATATATATCTATATATATCTATATATATATATATACATATATATATAAATATATATATATATATATATATATATATATATATATATATATATATATATATATATATATATATATATATATATTATATATATATATATATATATATATATATATATATATATATATATATATATATATATATATATATATATATATACTTGCTGTGACTATATTATAATGCTCTCCCACTGATACTTTGAACCCTGCATCCATTCCCCCCCCCACCCCCCCATTAAACCCAAATAAAAAAAAGTCCTTCATACACTTTTTGGAATATTCTTTGGTACCGCCATTCTAGATCTAGATCTACACCTTTTACATTTAATAACTTAGTACACAAAAAGTACACAAAAACATAAAACTAAAATGCTATATAACTTTGGTTAGGCCAATAATAGAATATGCATCCTGTTTGGGATCCCTCAACTCAGGAAAACATAAAGAAGCTAGAACAAATACAAAATAGAGCAGTGAGATTTGTGATTTAATCTTTTGCTTGGTTTTTAATAATTTCATCAATATATGGATTCCATAACATTTCATTTATTATAACACCTAGATATTTTGAGTTTTTATGAATAAAGTAAGTAGTTTTTATTTGTTTTATTTATTTTTTTTGTTACTTTTAATAACTGGCATTTTTCTGGGTGGATAAACATACTCCAATTCGATTCCTATTTCTGTAATTATCTAATTCTTTTTGTAAACTTTGAGTATCTTGTGTTGTTTTTATTATTCTATATATTATGCAATCATCAGCAAATAATCTGACTTTTGTTCCTGAACTAATGCAGTTTGTTAAATTATTTATTTAAGTTCGAAACAGTAGTGGGCCTAAGACTGTTCCTTGATGTACACCTGAATAAATTATTATTGGTGTTGATTTAGAGCCATTATGTATTACAGTTTTTCTCTTCTTATAAGCAATCCTGAATCCATTGATGTATATTAGTCTTTTAAGCAGGCGATGGTGGGGAACTTTGTTGAATGCCTTTTACCTTTACCTATCCCTTAGTCTGTTGTACCGTTGGGGCACCATGCAAGATTTTTCAACCGTCTTTCTCCACCTCAATCTTTTGCCTTAGAACCTCTTTCAATGGCAGACCCGTCCATTCTTTTATGTTGTCTTCCCATCGCTTTCTCTGTCTGCCTCTTCTTCTTTTTCCTGGTACTGTTCCCTGAAGGAAGGTGTTTGCGATCCTTAAAGATCTTGTAATATGGCCATAGATTTTTAGCTTACGTTTTTTTTATGATAGTTAGCAGGCCATCAAGGGGTCCAATCGCTACAGTCTGTAATCTGTTGGTTTGTGATGTGGTGTTTAAATGTGATACATAGGATCCTTCTGTAGCATCTAAATTCCATTGCTAGGATCCTCCTCTTTTATTCTGCAGTCAGCGTCCAAGACTCACAAGCATATACAAATGTGGCCGTGACCAGGGAGCGCATCAGTCTGATTTTGGTGCCATATTGAGTTTTGAAATGGCTGCTGTGGACTGTGCGATTCGGGCCAGTAGCTCAGGTTTCGTTCCCTCATCTGAGACTATAGCTTCGAGGTATTTGAAGTACTGACATATTGGTCATATTTTTTTTCAGCATTTATTTGCATACTATATGCTGCAGAAGTCTTGTTTATGCGCATCACCAAGTCAGCTAGTTATCTTCTGTTCCTACTAAGCAATCAATGTCATCTGCGAAGCACAAGTTAGTCATTCTTCTTCCTCCAATGCATACAGTTCCTTCATAGCCCTCAAGAGCATCTTCCATTATTCTTTCAAGGAAGATATTGAAAAGTGATTGGTGAAAGTAGGCAGCCTTGTTTTATTCCAACTGTGGTTTTAAACCAGTCCCCAATTTGTTTCTGAAGTACGCCGCACTGGTGGCATCCTTGTAGAGGTTCTAGATAACTTTAATTATGGTTTTATTTATGCTGTACTTTTCCAATGCCCTAGAAAGGTCTAATAAACTTGTATCTATTTGTTCACAATTATCTGATCCTTTTGAAAAAATCATTAATGAGTCCTATTAGTTGAGTTTTACATGACCTATATTTTCTAAAGAAACGTTATTATGTAGTGAGGACATTATGCTTATCTAAGTGATTTATGATGTTTCTACATATTATGTGTTCTAGTATTTTACATGTGAGGCTGGTGAGTGATACTAATCTGTAATTCCCGTGATCAGATTTTTCTCCTTTAAATAGGGGAGTGCTCAGAGGACAGAATCTTTCTAACACGATATGTTTCGATGCTAGATGTTACGATGTCTTGATGTTATGATGACATTGTGTTGATCAAACAATGCGTTTCTGATGTTTTAATCTCTCTTCAATTAATTTCAGAACACTCAAACAATATCGTGATTCGCTTTAAATAAATACAATGCATTTATTCTAGAACTTGGAATCACTATGATAATATTGTTATAACTCTGGCGGTGGTGTGTATAGGGGTAGTAGTGTGTGTGTAGTCAGCCGGAACGAATCGCCCCCAGCTCTAGACGAGCGGTCAACCATGACGAGTTCTAACGGTCAGCCGCGACGAGCGACAACACGATGGTTCGGGGAAGGATCTGTTTTGTGAATAGTACTCAGGCTAGTCACGTAGTCACGTCAGATACGGTCATGTGATCAACTAGAAAAGAAGAGTGACGTTCCATCGGGTTCTAAAAGGCCTTTAGGGAGCCTATATGAAGAGCGAAAGTATCTCAGTCATGACAGTTTACTACAGCACAGTTTAGTGCGATTAAGCGGTGTGGCGCGTTACGACGGTTCGGTGCGGAGTAGTGTCAAGACTAGGGGTGTTATCGGATAGTACTTTTTGATATTCGGCTGGAGCCGGATATGACCGGATAGTAAAATTTGATATTCGGCCGGAGCCGAATATCTACACGACTCAAACAGCTCGTTTTACTGACGTTTTTGCAAATCTTCTAAATAACATACCTATATTCATATTATTGTTTTCTTTTATTTACCTTCTTGCTTTAAACTCTATTACTGATTGATAAATTAAAATTAACAGCATTTTTTAACAGATATGCTTATCATACACTAATCTTTGTAACATGTAATGGTGTGTGTTTATGTATCATGTCACCAGCTGTAAATTAGTATGTGGGATGACCCATTTAGAATATATAAACTTATATGTAACTAATGTAAATCTTTCAAAGGTAAAGTGCAATCTTGGTTTTATAGTGTAAATCTCTCAAAGGTTAAGTACAATCTTGCAAAAAATCTAAGTTGTTTAGTGGGTAGATGTTTGCGTTCATGTATTTGACACCATCGACTTATCATTAGGCTCGTGTTTTAAAGGCCACATACCGCTTCTGGTCTGTGCCTTATATAGATAGTGGCTAAGTATATATCTTAAGTAATACCAGCAATAACGAGGAGTTACTTGACACTCTTAAATTATTATTAAGAATGTTGTTATTCAATCAAGACACGCATAACACAATAGTAAGATTTAAAGTTATCACGTTAGAAAAAGTAATTTAACAGTAATATTTATTTACAAAATAATGCATAATGCTAATTTAATATAATAATATAATAATAATATACACATCCTTTAAAAGTTAAAGCATTAAAGCACAGCAAAATAAAATATCTACTTTTCAACAGAATTCATTAGTTGTTACATTAAAGTTGAGTTATATTTCATATTTTAGACGTACTGGCACAGGCAGTAATATTACTTGATGCAGAATTATTAATTGCTCATTTCAATGCAGTCATTTCGTTGAATAAGTCTGGGTGTTTCGAGCGTAGATGATTGATCATAGTGGTGGTTGAGAAGTCTTTAGCTTTGCCTGGTTTGCCACGTGACAGTACTATTTTACAAGCATTGCAAACTGCTTTAAAGTTGTACATTAATTTGACATTAAAGTAATCGTAATGCCATATAAGTGATGACTTTTTATCAGTCATTATTATTATTGTCTA
The DNA here is from genome assembly GCF_947242115.1 of Biomphalaria glabrata. Taxonomy (NCBI): domain Eukaryota; kingdom Metazoa; phylum Mollusca; class Gastropoda; family Planorbidae; genus Biomphalaria; species Biomphalaria glabrata. Next base: position 18,063,293 of record NC_074726.1, read on the forward strand.
CTTTACTAAAGGCCCTTACAAGTCACTTTTATACCCGTGGCTTGTGTAACAAAATACTTGTAGGGGTGTGTCCTGTAGTTCAGCGCCCTAATTGACATTTCTCTCCAAGTAAATAAACTGTGAATAGACCTTGTTTTTAATGATTTAACTGTATAGAATTTAGCCCTTGTTATATAAAGGGACAGTGATCCTTAAAGGATTACGGGCACGACATGGCCTAAATTGTGCCGATGTGCCTAAACTCAAAACTCAAACTCACCTCTAGACAGTGTCAATATGTCTTAACAATTTGCGTTAATCCATTCTGGCCTAAGACTGGTCAATGTCTATCAATACATTAATTGTCATGGATTAAACAAATAAGAAGTTGAGTCTGTTGAGCCCTCCCTTTAAAGATACCCCTGGTCAGTGTCTACTATACTAATATACACAGAACCTTTCTATTTGTATCTACATTAAAATTAGTTCCTAACTTACTTAGCTATTAAATATAATAATTATTAATAATATACTCTTGGTTTTAGGCTTGCAAAAAATCACTCTTATAGGTGTGCTTTATGTCCAACCTCCAAATTGACATTTACCTCCAAGTTAGCAATCTTGGTAACAGTGTAGAGGTTTGGCTTGTAGTCCAGCCCCCTTATTGAGACTTAACTCAAAGTAAACAAACTTATTACCCGGTCAACAGTGTAAAAGGTGTGGCTTGTGGTCCAGACCCTTGATTGACGACAACCTATCTTCAAATAAACTCATACCAGGTTAACCTTGTGGAGGTATGGCCACCCCCCCTAATAAAAATTCTTCTCCAAGTAAACAAACTCAGTTCCCTCATAAGATGTGACCTGACCTCTAGACAGTGCCAATATGTTGACATCTGGCTTAATGTGGTCAGCTGTCTATCTGTGAACTTTATGTTATGGACTAAAGAAACAAAAGGAGGTGGAGGTTGTTCATCTCTACCTCTGGAGATATACCCGCACATCTAGACATATTGGCGTGACGCAGTTACTAGACCACTCAAAGGTCAAGACAAGCATTTACAATGTGCCAGACATCGCTGCTTCTCCTTGTCTTTGTACTAAAAATATTTGGTGCATAGTCATAGTTTTAAAAGCAAATTCTTTTATTTGAAACAATAACGTTAATGTATTTCAGAACTGACATTACTGAATCATGTCCACTTTATGAATATTGGTATATTTTTAATGGCGTAGAGATTTAGTTTGATGACATTCGACGATTTCTTTCATTGAGTATTTAACTTCTTGTTGGACATCGTTTATCAGCGTCGACTACCTTTATATTGTTTGCCTTTGGCCTGTGTTGTTTTGATATTTAAGTGTCACCTCCGTTTGGCGTATCTGGAAAAGACTAAGTGCGGAGGCGCCTAGCAGTATTAATAGAAATATAGGTACTACGCTGTAATTTTTTACTATCCGGTTCACTATTCGGCAGTGATATTCGGCCGGAGACGAATATCGCCGAATAGTGAAAAAATGCCGAATATTTGTCAGAAGCCGGAGCCGGAGTGACTATTGTTAGACACCTTATTTATATAGGTTAGTTATTTAGCGACGCACCATAGAAGACGCATATTGAACGGGACTAGTGACGTTTGGGATATGTTGGGTTAGAGACCGGAAAATCAGTTAGCGATAGAATATTCCAGGGTAACGACGTGTTTAGTGACAGAGACTTCTACTGTGGCCTTTTTATCAGAATAAATCCATATAAACTTGTTCATCATCGTTGACTACATCTCTTCACTTGTTAAAAAACAGGTGTTGTTTGTTCTATATGTTTTGTTGGTCAACTACACGGAATACACCCGAACAATTACACCCAAACGCCTGCAGAGTAATTGGTTGACTTCAGGACAGCCTGAATAAGCAACATCACAGTGGCGACCCCGAACCTCGAAGCCGGACCCCCGACGCCCGAAGCCCGAACATCGAACCGGACCTCGAAGCAGAACGTTTACTCAGGTGAGGGTCGTGCACTCGAAGATATATGATTTCATCGGAGTACGGCTGAACACAGCATCGTCGCAGAGTGACTTTGTTCTAGATCTACATGCAGTCGTCGCCTGTTTGATCGTACGTTCAACGAGCCGTTAACTCAGGGTGACCTTCGTCAGGACAGTAATCATCGCAACGTCTGGTCTACTTAACCAGTATATTATCAAAGTCTGATCTTCATATGCTGAATCGACCTACAACCAGAGAAACCGTTCATTCATAACGGGTGAGAGATCGTTAGTGAACCTGTTGGACATATTTTTTCTTCGTCATAGGAGCCACATCGAGTATCAAGTTTTACCTCGTCAGTTTCGAGAAGGACAGTTTGCCCGCTGTCAGAAGTATTGTGAGTACTACAAGTTTGGTAGCTAACTAAATCGAAATCGCTCTGTCGTCTTACCCTTTGAGAGATTCTTGTGGAGCAGTTTGCTCATTGAACCGGTTGCTTGCCACTTTTATAACGGTCACTGTGTTTAACCTTTGGAAGGTTAGTGAAGTAATATTTATCAGTACTGGACATTGATCTATTTAGTATTCGTTGGTCTAGACGATATCTAGAATATTTATATAGGTTAGTTATTTAGCGACGCACCATAGGAGACGCATATTGAACGGGACTAGTGACGTTTGGGATATGTTGGGTTAGAGACCGGAAAATCAGTTAGCGATAGAACACTCCAGGGTAACGACGTGTTTAGTGACAGAGACTTCTACTGTGGCCTTCTTATCAGAATAAATACATGTTGAATAGTTCATCAGAGTTGACTACATCTCTTCACTAGTTAAAAAACCGATGTTAATTGTTCCTGTCTGTATTGTTGTTCAACTACACGGAATACACCCGAACATCTATACTCAAACGCTTGCAGAGTAATTTGGTTGAAATCCAACAGTCATCCATAGTTGACTTCAAGACAGCCTGAATAAGTAACATCACAGTGCCACTGATGTTGCTTATTCAGGCTGTCTTGAAGTCAACCAATTACTCAGCAGGCGTTTGGGTGTAATTGTTCGGGTGTATTCCGTGTAGTTGACCAACAAAACATATAGAATAAATCAACAGCTGTTTTAACAAGTGAAGAGATGTAGTCAACGATGATGAACAAGTTCATATGGATTTATTCTGATAAAAGGCCACAGTAAAAGTCTCTGTCACTAAATACGTCGTTACCCTGGAATATTCTATCGCTAACTGATTTTCCGGTCTCTAACCCAACATATCCCAAACGTCACTAGTCCCGTTCAATATGCGTCTTCTATGGTGCGTCGCTAAATAACTAACCTATATAAATAAGGTGTCTAACAGATTCCTCCACTGTGATGTTGCTTATTCAGGCTGTCTTGAAGTCAACCAATTACTCAGCAAGCGTTTGGGTGTAATTGTTCGGGTGTATTCCGTGTAGTTGAACAACAATTCATATAGAATAAGACAACACCTGTTTTTAACAAGTGAAGAGATGTAGTCAACACCGATGAACAATTGTACATGGATTTATTCTGATAAAAGGCCACAGTAGAAGTCTCTGTCACTAAACACGTCGTTACCCTGGAATATTCTATCGCTAACTGATTTTCCGGTCTCTAACCCAACATATCCCAAACGTCACTAGTCCCGTTCAATATGCGTCTTCTATGGTGCGTCGCTAAATAACTAACCTATATAAATAAGGTGTCTAACAGATTCCTCCCCCCCTTGAAAAAAAAATATGTCAATATTTTTCCACTACTGTCAAGTCTTACAAGGGCATTTTCAATTTAAGGGGAAGACAACAAACATAAAATCTTGACATCTTCATCTTGACATCTTCATCTTGACTTGACAGTTCCTCATATTCAATGTCAATGTTCATAACATTCCAAAATCATCTTCATTAGTACACAGTTCATCATGGAGAAAAATGTGGCATCTTATGGGCACGTCATACATCACAAATGTTCTTCACTGGCAGTAATCTGATAAAATACAATATTTCAAAAACCAATTACAGACTTTATTTCCACATTCAATAAATTTTTTTTTCTTACCACCCTTTTATACGCTTTTGTCCATTTTTCTTTTATACTCACCCTTTTCCATAGAACTAACTTTCGTCAATGATATATGAAATGATTCACACAAAAAAAAATATCCATACTTACTTTTAAATGCTTAACATCAAATTTATTTATCTCCCTTTTCCATAACCTATATTATATTACATACTCAATATAATCATAGTTTATTTACAAAATTATTTCACTTCAATGTCATTCTAGACAATAGATCAGCTACAATATTCACAGATCCACTAATAGCTTTCACTTCAAATTTATATTCCTGTAGTGCTAAGAACCATCTATAAACACGACTGTTTTTCATGCTCTTTTGCTGTATATACTGAATAGGTTTATGATCAGTTAATAATATGAATTTCCTTCCTATTAGATAACTCTCTAGCTTAGTAATTACCCATATTACAGCTAAGGCTTCTCGTTCAATGACACTATATTTTTTCTCTGCCTCTGACAATTTTCTGCTTACATATAATATAGGATGTAAGTTATCATAGTTCTGCATTAGACAACCACCAATAGCATTACCAGATGCATCAGTTGTGACATAAAATATTTTGTCCTTATTGGGTAGTCTTAATATTAATTCATGACTAAAAACATCTTTAATTCTGTCAATAGCTTTCACACATTCCTCATTACAGACTACTTTTTGAGGTTTTCCTTTTTTAAGTAAGTCATTTAGTGGATTCACTATTTCTGCTAAGTTCTTTATAAACTTTCTGTAATAATTTACTATTCCCAATATACTTTTAATTTGTCTTTTTGTTGTAGGTATTTCAATATTAAGTACTTTCTTTATATTATCTTCAATAGGGCTAATCATGTTGTTATTTACTTTATGTCCTAAGAAAATTATTTCCTCCAATCCTATTTCTACGTTTTCTGCTTGAATTGTAAGTCCACTTTCTTTTATTATTTTGAACACTTCTTTTACATCTACCAAATGTTCCTCCCAACTATTATTAAAAATACATATGTCATCCAAATAACAAATAACATTTTCTTTGTTTCCAATTATCATGTTCATCATTCTATTAAATGTGGCAGGTGCATTTACTAATCCAAAACTCATATAATTCCATTGAAAAATACCATATGGTGTTACAAATGCTGTGTAAGGTTTTGCATTTTCTGTTAAAGGTATTTGCCAATAACTCTTATGAGGGATTAAAAAATTTTATTTTAGTGGACAATTTTGTAAATAAATGTGATCCTCAATTACAATCTTTTATTAGAGAAAGAAATCCAAAAACTATAGATGAAATAACAGAGATAATGAGAGTATACAAAAATGCCTATCCAAATAAACCATTTTCTGATAGGGATAAAAGCAAAGTAGATTTAATAGGATACACCAAAGAAAATGTTGATAGAAGTAGAAATAGAAACAGATCAAATAGTGGAAATAGAAAATATAGTGAAATAACTTGTTTTAAATGTCAAGGAAAAGGTCATATAGCAGCTAACTGTAGAAGAGGGAATAGTAGGTCTGGAAGTAGAAATAGATACAATGAACAAAATAACAGTAGATATAGGAGTAGAGATAGGAATGACAGGGAAAATTATAGAAATAGGAGTTACAGTAGGGAATACAAAAATAAAGGTACAGATAGGATATATTTCATGGAAGGAAATAGGAACAATTTTGCAGTGTACCCAGGGTTTGTAGATAGAATTCCGGTGGAATTAATCAGGGATTCAGGTTGTAACACTTTGGCAGTAAAAACTAAATTTGTCAAACCTCATTGGTATAAAGGGTTTACTAGGAAAGTAGAATTAGCAGATGGCACCGTAAGGGAATTTAAAGCTATAAGAGTATACATTGAAACTCCATTTTTCACTGGTTATTGTGATGGCATTGCAATACCAGAAATGAGACGCATATTGAACGGGACTAGTGACGTTTGGGATATGTTGGGTTAGAGACCGGAAAATCAGTTAGCGATAGAATATTCCAGGGTAACGACGTGTTTAGTGACAGAGACTTCTACTGTGGCCTTTTTATCAGAATAAATCCATATAAACTTGTTCATCATCGTTGACTACATCTCTTCACTTGTTAAAAAACAGGTGTTGTTTGTTCTATATGTTTTGTTGGTCAACTACACGGAATACACCCGAACAATTACACCCAAACGCCTGCAGAGTAATTGGTTGACTTCAGGACAGCCTGAATAAGCAACATCACACTATCCGGTGCAACCCTAGTCAAGACACCTCGCAAGTACGAAACGACATCTTGGTGTTGATCTAGACTATTCTAGATGATCATGTCCGACACAACTAGCCCAATGAGTGAAGTCAGTCCTGAACAGTTGAACCCAGTGCAAGTCCGGAGCATAGTGGAGTTTGCTATATCAGTACTAGAGTTGATACGGTGGTACGGTTGTTAACGGTGAAATATTTGTGCAGTGTTTCGTGTTGCCATTCGTACACTATTGGCTGTCAGTGATTGGAAATTAAACTGTTACGTTATTTTTGAGCCCCGAGTTGTCCAATTTTTTTTTGAGTTGGTGGTGTCATGTGGAGCAGTTTGCAGAAAGCCTGAATATGAGAATTGTTACAATATACACACTTCATAAATGTTCAACACAAAAGAGAAGAGCACAGGATGAGACACGAACGCATGGCCTGAGCTTTGCTGTCAAGAACAGTCTACTTCCCATGATAATCTCTCCAGTTGGTTACTCTGATGATAACATCTGGTAAAGTCAATCTAATTAGTGCCTTTGCCCCCACACTATGTTCACTTCAGGAAGACAAAGTCAAGTTCTATGAAGGCCTCAAGGATGCCATTGCCAACATTCCTCAAAAAGAGCACATGGTCATTCTAGGTGACTTGAATGCCAGACTAGGATCAGATCACGCCATACTGCCTTCGGCTTTTTGGAATCGGCAGGATGTTTGTGTCTCCTACTATTTCATGAATCTATGGTATCGTCAATAGTTTTAGATTCAGGATGTGATTGAACAAGCTTGTTGCTTATTTGTTGTTGTTGTTTTTTTTTATCTTAACACTGCTAGAAAATATTAATAAATGAAGTCATTCCTATTGCAGTTTCTTTTTTGTAAACAAGGTTCAAAAGCCTAGATGACTGACTCAACCCTTATTCTAATTATAGGTCCTAGGGATGATAAAAATAATTACTGGCATTAATAGTTATTGCTTAAAATACTTAGGATAACTCAAAATCAGTTACCCACTCTAAATTATTCTTTTTCTTTATTTCACTCCAACTTTTATGATTAAATTTCTTCTTCCTTTTTTTTTTTACTAATTAGACATGGTCAAAATTAATGAAAATGCTTCATAAAAATAAATTTGATATGTTTTTTTCAAGAATATTTAGCCTAACATCAGTATGAAAGAAAAATAACTGAAGTATGAAATGTTAAGTCCTTAGCATATTAGGCCATACATTTTATAAGGACTCAAACTATATCTACAACTTTTCTAAATTTAGAAATAAGAATCCAAAGAATTGTGTATGTGAATATGACGGTCTTCTAATTTATATTTTTAGGAAGAGGGTGGTAAAGGAAGTATTTTATATAATCGAGTTTATAAGGGGTAGGAAGGGGCATTTTTATCGTTATTGGCTACTACTTCTGGGAAAATTAGTTCGAGGGGAATCTATAAATAATGGCCCAAGATAACAAATTATAATATATATAGATATAGTTAAAATAAAATATTAAATACTATATATTTTATTTATTTAATTATACATGCACAAAAAAAAAGCTAGCAACTCTCCTTTTTTTCAACCGAAATATAATTATATCATTTTAAATCTATTACTCTAGGTTGACTTAAAGCACAATCGATCAGTTAATCAGAACAACTTGAAGAAGTTATTACAAAATTACAAGTGCCAGTAATACATTTTTTTATTTTACAATAAATTTAGTAAAATTTATCTTTAACTTTTTAAAATTGTTCTTAAAAAATGCAAGACTTATTAAAAAGCATTATAATATCTATACTATCACATTAGACTTTATATACAAACATGCATCAAGTTTTTTTTGTTTTGACAATTTGTTTTTCTTTTATGTACATTTATAGATACTTTGAAACATCTGCTGCAACAGGAGAGGGTGTCAATGACATGTTCAAAGCAATGTTGACAACAATACTCAGTGTGAAAATATAATGACCTCATTAAATTTTTTCTAGTTTTGTTTTTGATATGAGCAAAAGTAAAAAAAAAAACAAGATTACAAAGAGAGTTTGTGTTACACAAACTCAGAGGCGGCCCCCGTCGAAGTCGGATCCCTGTCGGATCTGCATATTCGCAAATAATATTCAAGAGGTGATTTAATTTTGATGTAAAATGTTTTACACGTTTCGGATGTTCCTTCAGAGTTGAAGATAATTACTTCCTAGTCCAAACCTCCCGCAGGACGACGGGGGATGGGAGCGGGCAGGGTTTGAACCCTGGGCCATCCATAAATCTGAACGACAGTCCAGCGCGCAAACCGCACGACCAGGCAGCCATCCGATGGTCAAAAGTAATAATGTTTCAAAGATTCATTTGCCGTAAATTTAAATTTAATAAAAAAATAGTAGATTAGTTTTAGTATATTAAAACATTACAATATTGATCAAAACGTTTGGAAATGAAAATCTACACTTTTTTTTTTACACTTTAAGTTTAGAAATTGAAATTCTACATCTTAATCTAGTCTATTTTAGTCTAAACTAGATCTAGAAATTCTAGATCTAGACTCTAAAATAATTTTAATTAGAATATAAATCCAGATCTAGATATACTGTAATAAAAATATAGATCTAGTTTAAAAAATCTAGATTAGATCTAAATCAAGATATCATTCCTTTTTTAAACGCGAGTCACATAACGAGGCTTAATAAACATTACTATACCGAGTTCTTTTTTCATTTCATTTGAAGAATTAATTCCATATAACGTCAGAGGGAAAAAAAAACACTACGTCACACGGCCTAGCTAGACTAAAAATCGCCTTCATCTATAAGAGCCATTTATCGAGTGTTCATAGACTTTGGTGCACCGAGTGCGTTCTTTAAGCATTTCATTTAAAGAATTCATTCCATATGACGTCAAAGGAAAAAAAAACACTACGTCACAAGGCCTAGCTAGACTAAAAATCACCTTTATCAACACGAGCCATTTCTCGAGTGTTCATAGACATTGGTGCACCGAGTGCGTTCTTTTAGCATTTCATTTAAAGAATTCATTCCATGTGACGTCAAAGGAAAAAAAAAACACTACGTCACACGGCTTAGTTAGACTAAAATATGTTTTCATTAATACAAGCAATTTTTTCGAGGGTTAATAGACATTGGTGCACCGAGTGCGTTCTTTTAACATTACATTTAAAGAGTCCATTCATATGACGTCAAAGAAAAAAAATTCCATTACCTCACAATAGGCTAGTACCGGTACCATAAAAAAAAATGTCTTTATTTACACGAGATATTTAACGAGGGTTCATAGACATTGGTGCACTGAGTTCTAATAGATATTATTTAAAAAGGATCAAAGCCACATTGTTTTTGCGTTTTGTCTGTCAGTCGGTCTGTCCGTTATCTTGATATAAAAAAAACAACTAAAAGTTATTAAAAATTGATTAACCTTTATTTTACGTTTCAAAACATCGCAATAATTTTTAGGTATGAACACATTTGAAAAGTTTATATAATAGATTGTTCCGGATGTTTGTATAAATAGTAATAAAAAGAAAAAGAGAATTTCAGATAAATGTAATACCGTTAATTAAATTTTTTGGATGGTCTCGTATAAAAATTAGATGTACTACAGCTACGTGGAGAGATTTTCATACCTTACTTTGGTGTTTGGATTCTGTTTTCCTTAAAAATCGGAACATAATATTAACGATAATTAGATTTTTTAATGTTTTAGGTAGAAAGTTAAATGTACTGTAAGAGAGTAGTGAGTTAAAATATTTTTCATAAAAATCCGTAAAAACATTATTTCGTAAATGAGAAGATTATTTGTTTATTAATTAGAAGAGGAAGTTCAAACAATTATTTGGCGTTAGTAGATTTTTAAATAAATTCGGAAATTTCTGGCGACGATTTGTAAGAAACAAAATCCGGAACTTTCTTTATCGATTACAAAACTTCTATGTTATGTTTTACAAGAAAATTAAATGTCTAAAAAGTAATTTTCAGTAATCAATTCTAGTAAATTACTTTTTTTAAAAGCCTTATGCGATTTCAAACAATCATTAGGCATAATTCATGTTTTATAAAACAATATCCGGAACATTTTTACACTTAATGAAATATAAGTCAGTATAGAGATTATGATTTAGCATTAATATGCTATTTACATAAAAAACGGAACAACATATTATTGATAATGTGTTTTTGCAACGTTTAAGCATGGAAATTGAATGTAATATAAGTTAAAAGAGCAAACAAACATTTGTTGGCGTTGATTAGTTTTGCACAAAAAAATCCGGAACAATCAATTTTAGATACTTAAAACTATTGAGATGTTATGGGAGGAACATTAAAGGGTAAATCAGATTTTCAATAGCTTTTAGAGTTCTAGTTTTTTAAATCTAATCGTGACGGACAGACCGACCAACAGACAAAACGCACAAAAATAAGCTTCTTTTATTCGGATGGGGGCACTAAACAAAAAATAAATAAAATCTGATTTTTAAAAAAAGTTTAAGGAATTGGTTTAGCACCTGATCATGTTGCGACGTTACGCTACTGCACGAAAATCGCTGCATAAAAAGTCCATTTAAAAAAATGTGCGTGATATTTACATACAAAGTGCATTATTAGCCTTTATAAACAAACAGAAATGTTTTTTTTTTATTTTAGCAGCTAGTTGACCAGAAAAAACGTCTTTAACTATTATTTGTATTTGTTGTAAACATTTCCTGTACATTTTAAAAATATATTTGACTTAGTGATACTGAAAATACAAAAAAATTGTCCATGTTTGTTAGCATATTGTAACATTGCCTCCCTTACATTTACGTAATTGTTTTAGAATTGGTGTATTTTTATGAAAAAATCGCTTGCATAATTAATTTTATAAATTAAACGGTTTGCTTTTAGAAAACCAAAAGTAGCCGTTGCACCTAAACTTTTCAAGCCGGATTTAATGATGAAATAATATTTTTCATATCTCTTCTAGTTTTCGAGATCTGAGTGTGACAGACGGACAGACGGACATTTTGCACAAACCTTATAGCGGCTTTTTCCCCTTACGGGGGCCGCTAATAAATGTGACCATAAATGACTAAATGTAGAGTAAAAAATGTAATGTGACCATAAATGTAGAGTAAAAAATGGAATGTGACCAAAGATTTGAAAAATTGTTTTATCAGATGAGGGGAAATATTTAGGTCACAACTTAGACTTATTTATTTTTGGACTTTAAGATATTGTCATATATATTAGATCTATATATTTGATACACAGTTTTTTTTTCAAAATTATTTTACAGGTTATATTTTAAATGAACGTTTGCTAGTTATATTTTACAACATTATTAGATAATAATAAAAATTTTGTATGAAATTAAATTTTCTTCTATGTAATAAAATATAAATAGTTCCTTCAGCATTGTTTCATGGATTTAACTGATCAATATATAATATCATTATAAAAATGTCAAGCATTCATTAACAGCAGTTAATATCTAAAAAAATAGGCCTATTATTTTAACATTATGGTTACATGTTATAATTTGTAAAAGCTACGGTTGAAATAATTGGTACATGTTTTATTTACCTTTTACCTAAAAAACATATACAAATATGGCCATGTTGTTCAGATTTCGTTCCCTCATCTGAGACAATAGCTCCGAGTTATTTGAACTACTGACACTAATCAGCTTTTCACCTCCAATACTGATGCCCCTTTTAAAGCCTTGTTGGCTATTGTTCATAATTTGTTTTTGTATTTTTTCGGCATTTATTTGCATACCATATGCTGCGGAAGTCTTGTCAATGCGCATCACCATGTCAGCTAGTTCTTCTGTCCCTGCTAGGCCATCAATGTCATCTGCACAGCGTGAGTTAGTAATTCTTCTTCCTCCAATGCTTACAGAAGGCCTACCTTTATAGCCATCGAAAACATCTTCCATTATCCTTTCAAGGATAAGAAAAGTGATTGGTGAAAGTAGGCAGCCTTGTTTTACTCCAACTTTGGTTTTAAACCAGTCCTCAATATTATTATTGAAATACACCGCACTGGTGGCATCCTTGTAGAGGTTCTGGATAACTTTAATCAGTGGCGTAACTAGGGTATATGATGCCCAATGCGGCAGCTCCTTATGATGCCCCCACCCCCATTCTAAAAAAAATAAACGTAATAAAACAGCGAAATGACTTTTTTTAACGACCTAATGTGTTTTTATTGTTCAAGGATTTCTAATTCACACAAAAAAAAAGATACTACAAAAATCTTAGCTGCTTTCTTGCTGGTGAAATTGAAATCTATGTTTTCCCAACAATTGCCAAGTTTGTGAATTAGCAAATGTTTTCAGCGTTGATTGCTATTAAGTATTGAGTTTGAAAAAACTTTGCTGGCACAGAACCTCACTTACCACAATTGTCAGAAATATGAAAATAAAGACAATATTTACAACTGAATCATCTAGTCGACATTTTAAAAATTAAAACTCAATACCTCAAACAGATCCTTGTTTCAGAAGTTCAAATACTTCTGAAGAAACTGCTCCAGATAACATTCTTTTTTTTTTTTTTTTGTCAATGTCGTCATGAGCACTATCGAGATTGATTTCGATCTGAGGAGTCACTAGTTGGTATGGTGACAAAAATTCATATTTATCTACCACATCATGATATTGCTCATATCAGGTTATTATTTCTTGAACTATCCCGTCCAAGAAAGAATAAATTTCCATCCTTATATCTTTAATACAGAATCTTCATCTTTTTAGTCTTGCATCTTGTGGCTAGGCTAATACGTCTTTTGAGGTTCTGCGCCAATCAACACATCAGAGCACATGTATTTTGTAAATGTAAGACTGACTTCAGCGTCCAATATTCAGTTAATACAGTGGTCAAAAACCCAAGGTAGGTGAAACAATGAAGACTGCATAGCAACTAACAATCCATCTGCTTCAGACCTATTATAGGAGTTTTCATCTGTTCTATTAAATGTCTCTAGAGTTTCAATTTTTTTAATGAATCCATAATTATCTTAACTTTTATTAACTTAAATTTTAACAAAGCGTTGAAGGCAAGTTTCAGTTATTTTGTTGAAGACTTCATAGCGGTGTGCAGAAGTCGATAAAAAGTGTGTAAACGGTCCTTTGTACAGAAAAATGTTACTGAATAGATTTCAGCTTCAGACCGAATTCCAGCCAAACTCAGAGAATGGTTCGAGCAGATAATGAATGAAGATGATGTCAATGAAAGACTACAGAATTTGCACCCGGTCGTTATCCATGATAAGTAACCTCAACATTTTGAAAAATTGATCCAGTTTAGTGATGTCAGGTGAACTGTTAAAATATTTGGCTCATTATCATCCGATATCACAATAGGTTCGTTATGTATTTGTGGAGACATGTACGTGTTTGGTCTGGAACTAAGCTTAAGTCGAAGCAAATATTCTCTCAGGCGTGGATCATAGACTACTTGAATAGTATCTCACAAACCACTAGAAATGACCTAGATTGTGTCTTTGTCATTCTTCTTAAACTTGTTCGCGATGCCCATTAAGTGCCAGATTCTGCTATTTTGGAGTCTTAGGCATTTATTTATAAGCTCTAGATATAGATGAAACCAGCATACTGAATTGAGTATCACAATGTGCGTCAGCGTGTAAATTTGCGTTGCCTTAAGAAATTTAAACAAATCTAGTAAACTTAATTCAACCTGGTTATCAGCTTACGCTTAATTTTAGAAAGAACTTAGGAGATTGATTAGTTAATTAAGTAAATTAATTTCTAGTAAACATTTCAAATTCAGTAGTTTGTCTTTGTTCATGTATGTACAAAAAATTAGAAAATTTATCCTTAGTTTGATGCCCACCACTTGATGCCCCGTACGGCCCGCACCACTCGCATATGGCTAGCTACGCCACTGACTTTAATTATGGTTTTATTTATGCTGTAATTTTCCAATGCCTTAGAGAGGTCTAATAAAATTGTATCTATTTGTTCACAATTATCTGATCCTTTTGAAAAAATCATTAATGAGTCCTATTGAGTTTTACATGACCTATATTTTCTAAAGGGTTCCCGGTCACTTCATCCCCGGTCACTTCATCCCCGGTCATTTCATCCCCGGTCACTTCATCCCCGGTCATTTCATTCCCTGGTCATTTCATCCCCTGGTCACTTCATCCCCCGGTCATTTCATCCCCAATTAAATATTTTATATATAAATATGATTATGCAGAATGCTTTCTTTTTGACATTTTATGACATATTACTAATGCGTTTATAGTGTTTCCTCTTCCACTTTGTATTCTTAATGAGAAATCTAATATTATATGGTAAATCTGGATGTGTACTTATCTATAGCGTAATGATCAAAGGCCAAGGTGTAGTGCAAGTAGTGGAAATCTTTTGAGAGATAGAAATGAGATTAGAATAATTATGACCTTGCCGCTGATAACTTATCATCAATGGCCAAGGTGTGATGCAAGTAGTGGAAATCTTTTGAGAGATAGAAATGCGATTAGAATAATTATGACCTTGCCGCTGATAACTTATCATCAAAGGCCAAGGTGTGATGCAAGTAGTGGAAATCTTTTGAGAGATAGAAATGCGATTACAATAATTATGACCGTGCCGCTGATAACTTATCATCAAAGGCCAAGCTGTGGTGAAAGTACGACCATGTTTCACTTTATTTGATTTTTCAATCGCTCTTTCTTGAAAATGGGCGAGTCATTTTTAGCCTTGTAATAAGGTTTGATTTTTTTCTAGTAAAGGCGGACTTCCTTTTAAACATTAAAGTTACAAATTGTGTTATTGTTCTTTATTTCTATCGATATTTCATTTCTACATGTATATGTAAGTATGTATTTTGTTTATTGATATTCACTTTAGATATCGAAACTGGCGGGGGGCCTCTAGTTATGTGAACATACCCGTCATGATAAGGTTCTTATAGCCTTAAAATTAATTGTTTGAGTGCTTATTGGAAATAATCTTGCATGTATATTTAGGGTGTGACTCTCTCTCTCTCTCTCTTTCTCTCTCTCTCTGTCATTTAAATAAAAAAGGAATACATTAAATATTGTTCATTTAATGCTTTTTAAAATTACAATTTGTTAGATAAAATTATCAGATGATGAAAATATCAGGGGATGAAGTGACCGGGGGATGAAGTGACCAGGGATGGATGAAGTGACCGGGGGATGAAGTGACCAGGGATGGATGAAATGACCAGGGGATGAAATGACCGGGGATGAAGTGACCGGTCACCTTCTAAAGACACGTTATTATGGAGTGAGGTCTTACGATTTCATTACTGAATTATTAAATTGTCTAGGTATTAAAAGTAATATTAATTGCAATGTGTTTGTGTGTTATAATTAGTTTATATTTGATTATTACTTTTAGACCCAAGGTTCAGCCCAACAGACACACACCCAGCTTTACATAAACTAATAAACGATGTGTATGATAATTTAAATTAAAAATATAAATTTAATCTAATGATATTTATACAATGAAAATGACATACGCCTATGACCAATGATAATGATAAACAAACATAAAGTACATATCCTCGATCATTTCGTTATCAAAATCTATTCAAGTGGTTCCTTCTTAGTAGTCGTATGTCTTGATTACATAATATACCTATTTTCTTTTGCCTTTCATAATAATAAGGCTTGTCTTCGAGTCCGAAGATTAGTGAGAAGTGCAGTATTTCCCGTGGCAGCGCAGCCCCAGCTGTGACCTACATATTTTAGAAAGTTGACGCCTAAGCCTTTCATACAACACTATGAAACATATCTTTTTGTATCAACCTTTTTTGGTGAGCTAAAAGGTGGTCGACGTAACAGAGGTGCCCCATGGAAACGGTTCAAAGACCAGCTTAGGCGTCAACTTTCCTTGGCTGACATAGAAGAGAGCACCTGGTTGCATGCGGTATCAGAACAAGAAACCTGGAGGTCACTCACAAAAGCCACGGAATACACATCTGAGACAAAAAGAAAATCCGCTGCCGAGGACAGACGCAGACGGCGAAAAGAAAATCTAAATCGACCACCTGCGGACAATGGGTATGCTTGCCATTATGTGGCAAAATATGTTGCTGGGGCTGCGAAGCCACGGGAAATACTGCATTTCCCACTAATCTTCGGACTCGGAGACAAGCCGTATATATATATATATTCTGTCTCGGAAGACAATGAATGTGCCCAGATGAGTTACTAGCTTTGGTTTCGCCTTGAGACGGGGCAGAATCTGGAGTGACTGATCAAGCTAATTCTGGAGTGGCAGAGTTTGCCACAGTTCATGCATGTATCTGTCCTAGGGCTAGCTGATAGGGCAGCTTTCTTTTTCTTTCTCTTAACTGATGCAGCTTCGTTTCTTTTTCTCCGGCGAAGTTCGTACCAGTACGCACGAGTCTGTCTCCATGCTATATCCTCCCACATAGCCTACTTTGGTTGATGCCTCTGGTTCTCATGCCTCGCTTGAAGACATCTCTTTATGCTAGTCTTGGGTGGCCCTTGGGTCTGACTCCCTCCGCAAGCTCAGCATATATGATGTCTTTAGGGATTCTTCCATCGGGCTTGCGAGTGACATGTCGTCCGAGCCAGCGTAGTCTTCCCTGTGTCAGAAAAGCATAGATGCTGTGCATATTAGCCCTTTTCAAAACGTCCTGGTTGGAGACATGATCCCTCCAGAAGATGCATATCATGCGTTGCAGGCAGCGTAAGTGAAAGCTATTTAATCTAAATGCTCTTGATGCATTTAAGTTGCCTGGTCGTGCAGTTTGCGCGCTGGACTGTCGTTTGGATTTATCGATGGTTCAGGGTTCAAACCCTGCCCGCTCCCATCCCCCGTCGTCCTGCGGGAGGCTTGGACTAGGAAGTAAACTATCAAGAATACTGTTCAGAGTTGTATAACTTTGAAATCTTTGGAGTGTCACAAACCGCTGTGTGCCCACACTCGTTTGTGTGTGTGTAGCAGAACAACAACAGTCCAGTACGGGCCTGGCTATGGAATGTTGACCTAACTGACCCCTTACCCGCCATCATGGCCTTAGTTATTGTGGAATGTTTTATTTTTTTCTGTTACTTCTATTTTAAATATAATACAATCATTTATGTTTAAGTATATTTTATTTAATTGAATTAGATCTATTTTAGTATTGGGAAGGGAAATAAGTACCTGTATACTTTTAATATTTATTTTATTGTCACGTGACCGGGTGTCCTGGTCTTAAACGAGACAGGGTGACCTGGGGACTTTGGGGACAAAGGGGCAGTTGGCGTGGGTTTTGTAGAGCGGACGGTCGCATTTGCCGCTTCTTCTTGTTTTCCTAATATTTTCAACTAGAATACTATATTGAAATCTAACGTTCACAGTCAATTAGAGATCTTAGTTTAGTCGCCAGTTTTATCGATGTACCTGTATGTAAACGTTTTTGGAAGATTCTATGTTGTATGTTAATAAAGTGATACGCTACATGTTGTAACTATTATTCTGGTGTTGAGCGACAGGGCTAAAGCCACAATACACAGTTCCAGCGTCAACAGTCGGCCCTCCAGAATCGCCCTAGACAACGACCAGTTGAAGCAGGCGCCAGCACACTGCTAGCGTCTTGTGACAAGGAGATACAGAGATACTAAATGTCCCGGCAATGGCGTAGCAAGGTAGCCGTGGGCCCGGGTTGAAGAATATGTTGATGGGCCCTCCCTCCCTCCCCCACCCATTATGACAAATATTTTGTGTGACAAAGAAATCAAGTAGTTTGTATGTATTGGTACCTTTACTAAAAGACATTCCAATGCAAGTTCATGATCACAGCTGACAGAATCATTGAAGACCAAGTATTGTTGAACACAAGGAACATAATGTGCAGGCGGCTGCTTTTGTTGAAACAATACCGGAAGGCTACTGTACTGTCCGTTCATATTTACAAAAAAAAAAACAACAATATCATTGCTTATTGGCATCGTAAGTAATTTTAAAAAAAGGATGGTGATATTTTATTACTTAAGAGTATTAGTTCAGTCAATACTGCTGACTTCTGGTTCTCACAAATATGAAAACCTACAAATGAATCTCTAAATGCAATTTCTTTGATTATTTCGTTATCAAAGTTCACAAAACATTTTCAGAAAAAACAAGATTACAAAGAGAATTTGTGTTACACAAACTCAGAGGCGGCCCCCGTCGAAGTCGGATCCCTGTCGGATCTGCATATTCGCAAATAATATTCAAGAGATGATTAAATTTTGATGGTCAAAAGTAATAATGTTTCAAAGATTCATTTGCCGTAAATTTAAATTTAATAAAAAAATAGTAGATTAGTTTTAGTATATTAAAACATTACAATATTGATGAAAACGTTTGGAAATGAAAATCTACACTTGTTTTACACTTTAAGTTTAGAAATTGAAATTCTACATCTTAATCTAGTCTATTTTAGTCTAAACTAGATCTAGAAATTCTAGATCTAGACTCTAAAATAATTTTAATTAGAATATAAATCCAGATCTAGATATACTGTAATAAAAATCTAGATCTAGTTTAAAAAAATCTAGATTAGATCTAAATCAAGATATCATTCCTTTTTTAAACGCGAGTCACATAACGAGGCTTAAGAGTTCTTTTTTCATTTCATTTGAAGAATTAATTCCATATAACGTCAGAGGGAAAAAAAACAACACTACGTCACACGGCCTAGCTAGACTAAAAATCGCCTTCATCATTACGAGCAATTTTTCGAGGGTTAATAGACATTGGTGCACCGAGTGCGTTCTTTTAACATTAGCCTACATTTAAAGAGTCCATTCATATGACGTCAAAGAAAAAAAATTCCATTACCTCACAATAGGCTATAGTACCGGTACCATAAAAAAAATGTCTTTATTTACACGAGATATTTAACAAGGGTTCATAGACATTGGTGCACTGAGTTCTAATAGAATTTATTTAAAAAGGATCAAAGCCGCATTGTTTTTGCGTTTTGTCTGTCAGTCGGTCTGTTCCGTCATCTTGATATAAAAAAAGAACAACTAAAAGTTATTAAAAATTGATTAACCTTTATTTTACGTTTCAAAACATCGCAATAATTTTAGATATGAACATAATTGAAAAATTTATATAATAGATTGTTCCGGATGTTTGTATAAATAGTAAAAGAAAAAGAGAATTTCAGATAAATGTAATACCGTTAATTAAATTTTTTGGATGGTCTCGTATAAAAATTAGATGTACTACAGCCATATGGAGAGATTTTCATACCTTACTTTGGTGCTTGGATTCTGTTTTCCTTAAAAATCGGATAATAATAACGATAATTAGATTTTTACATGTTTTAGGTAGAAAGTTAAATGTACTGTAAGAGAGTAGTGAGTTAAAATATTTTTCATAAAAATCCGTAAAAACATTATTTCGTAAATGAGAAGATTATTTGTTTATTAATTAGAAGAGGGAGTTCAAACAATTATTTGGCGTTAGTAGATTTTTCAATAAATTTGGAAATTTCTGGCGACGATTTAAATGGTAAGAAACAAAATCCGGAACTTTCTTTATCGATTACAAAACTTCTATGTTATGTTTTAGCAAGAAAATTAAATGTCTAAAAAGTAATTTTCAGTAATCAATTCTAGTAAATTACTTTTTTTTAAAGCCCTGAACAACCTATTGTCGATATTTTTAAAATTTGTTTAAAGATGAAAATACGGAACAATTTGATATTGATAACCAAATTATAGTGACGCATTGTCAAATAATATAAGTGTAATATTAGTAAATTATGCGATTTCAAACAATTATTAGGCATAATTCATGTTTTATAAAACAATATCCGGAACATTTTTACACTTAATGAAATATAAGTCAGTATAGAGATTATGATTTAGCATTAATATGCTATTTACATAAAAAACGGAACAACATATTATTGATAATGTGTTTTTGCAACGTTTAAGCATGGAAATTGAATGTAATATAAATTAGAAGAGCAAACAAACATTTGTTGGGGTTGATTAGTTTTGCACAAAAAAATCCGGAACAATCAATTTTTAGATACTTAAAACTATTGAGATGTTACGGGAGGAATATTAAAGTGTAAATCAGATTTTCAATAGCTTTTAGAGTTCTAGTTTTTTTAATCTAATCGTGACGGACAGACCGACCAACAGACAAAACGCACAAAAATAATCTTCTTTTATTCGGATGGGGGCACTAAACAAAAAATAAATAAAACCTGATTTTTTTTTTAAAGTTTAAGGAATTGGTTTTGTACTTGGTCATGTAGCGACGTTACGCTACTGCACGAAAATCGCTGCATAAAAAGTCCATTTAAAAAAAATGTGTGTGATATTTACATACAAAATGCATTATTAGCCTGTATAAACAAACAGAAATGTTTTCTTTTAATTTTAGCAGCTAGTTGACCAGAAAAAACATCTTTAACTATTATTTATATTTGTTGTAAACATTTCCTGTACATTTTAAAAATATATTTGACTTAGTGATACTGAAAATACACAGAAATTATCCATCTTTGTTAGCATATTGTAACATTGCCTCCCTTACATTTACGTAATTGTTTTAGAATTGGTATATTTTTATGAAAAAATCGCTTGCATAATTAATTTTATAAATTAAACGGTTTGCTTTTAGAAAATCAAAAGTAGCCGTTGCACCTAAACTTTTGAAGCCGTATTTAATGATGAAATAATATTTTTCATATCTCTTCTAGTTTTCGAGATCTGAGTGCGACAGGCGGACCGACAGACAGACAGACGGACATTTTGCACAAACCTAATAGCGGCTTTTTCCCCTTAAAAAAAATTAAAAAATAAAATTGCATTGCTCAACAGGTCTATTATATCGTTTTGAATCTGTGGGCCGAGGTTAAAGGCTTGTGTTTTTGTTTTCTTAAGAATTTATGTACTCCTAAGACATTTTCGTTGTTACTTGTGTCACCTAAACGACATTCTTTGCAATGACCACTTAATGAAAGGTTGTTGCATTCTAAAGTTAAAACTAACATTCACTATGCGATGAATTGCTTTCAGTCAGTCATTGTCAACTTCTTCAATGTGCTCTTTGTTTGCATTATCCATTGTTCTCAGTTTTTCTTGTTGTTTGTATGTTTGGCAAGCTTGTTGATGAAGTTAAGTCATTAGAAGGCCTATCTTTCTACTTTTTTTTTGATGATTCGGTTGGAAACAAACAACATTGGTGCTGTGTCAGAGTAGGGTTAGGTGGGGCAAAAATACCCCTATAAACTCGAGACCATCTGAACGACCTTCCAGTGCACATTCCAACATACCAGACTACAAAGCAGCCATGCAAGTAAAAGACACTATTCCACGATAAATGTAATTATCGCTCTATAGTAAAAAAAAAATGTGTTTTAAACCCCGTCCCCACTTCAGTCACGCTAAGTAGCTTAAATCAGGTGCACCTCAAGGAACAGTCTTAGGTCCACTACTATTTTTAATTTACATAAATGATTTACCAAACTGCATTAGTTCAGAAACAAAAGTCAGATTATTTGCAGAAGATTGCATAATATATAGAACAATAAAAACAACACAAGATACAAAAATTTTACAAAAAGAATTAGATGAATTACAGAAATGGAAATCAAATGGGAATCAAATTGGAGCATGTCTTTTCACTCAGAGAAATGTTAGTTATTAAATTCCACTAATCTTATTCATGGTAAACCATTAAAAAAAAAAACTAACACAGACTAAAAATGCAAAAATACCTAGGTGTTATAATAAATGAAAAACTGTCATATTGATGAAACAAGCAAAAAAAAAAAAATCAAACAAAGCATTAGGGTTTATTAAAAGAAATTTCTATAAATCAAATAAGAACATAAAATAAAATGTTATTTAACCTTGGTTATGCCAATAATAGAATATACATCCTCTGTTTGTGACTCCCTCAACTCAAGAAAACATTAAGAAACTGGAACTGAGCAGTGAGATTCATAACAAACGAATATTCACGTTAACATTTACATGACTAAATGCATGACGCGTAGGATGTAATCATCTTCTTTTTTTTTGAAGTAACGTCTGTATCATATAAGATAAGATAAGAAAAGTGGACATTATTATTATTATTATTCTTATAGCTTTTATATAGCGCTACTTTCATGCTTATAGCATGCTCAGAGTACTTTTGGTCCAATCTCTTTTGTGGACCAGTGGGGGGAGGGGGTATCTAGGCGTTGGTTTTCCGTGCTGCCCGAGTCGGGTGTCGAACCTCAAGCCCCCTTCTATGTAGCCAAGCCAAGTTCAAGCACACTTAGCCTCTCGACCACCTTTCCCTAAGTAAGAAAACATGATGTTTCTTTTGCTTGTTTAATATCTAATTTTAAGTCAAAATCTACATTTCTGCTAATAAAAAACTGAAAAAAATGCTTACTTTAAAAAAAAAAAAGAAGAAAAAAAGGTAATACTATTAACGGTATAATTAACATAGAAGAAAAAAAAACGACAGAATGGGAACCAAATGTCACAACCAGCACACCGTCACCACATTACAATGAATCTGATGAAAGCAGTTCCTTACAGTGACTCTAGCTGAAAACACGGGTTAATGTTTCGATATTAATATCAAGTTTGATATGACGTTTAGGATATTTTAAGGATTTTTTAACCATTTTTTTTTTTTACAAAATTGCAGTGTAGCCACTATCGGTCATTAGTCATGGGACCAGGTTATATGAAAACCCTACGCGCTATGCAGTGCAGTATTTAGAGTTGAAAAGCTTTAAGCTATTTGAGATATGGGGACCCTGATATTGCTTGTAACTACTAAATATTTCTTGAAGGCCTTAAGCTAGAGTTTATGTTGCATAGAGGTAAATCCGATCCTAGCCCCATGGTTGTTACAGCATCGGATCCCGGTTCATTTAACCCATTCGCGCCATGGATGCTACGCCACTGTGTCCCGTCAGTATCTAACATAGACGACTATCCAGTAAAAGCCCTGAAAAAGGGAAAATCGACCGGAGTTGATAACATTCCTGGTGAACTTCTACAGGCGGGAGGAGAAACCATGATAAACACACTCTATACGATTTGCAACAAGATCTGGCTATCAGGAGAATGGCCCAAACCCTGGACCAAATCACTCATCATAATACCCTTCCAAAGAAAGGCAATTTACAACTCTGTCAGCCTCATAAGCCATCCCAGCAAAGTACTGTTAAAAATTATATTAAACCGGCTAAAATCGATAGCAGACAATATCATATCAGAAGAACCAGCGGGTTTTAGACAAGGTCGCAGCACAACAGAACAAATCCTAAACCTCAAACTTCTCTGTGAAAAATATCTCCAACACCACGAGAATCTTTTCCATGTCTTTATTGATTTTAAGAAAGCTTTCGATCGAGTATGGCACGGTGCACTCTGGGCGACAATGGAAAAGTACAACATCAATAAAAACATAATCAAAGTTAACCAGAATCTCTACAAGGATGCAACCAACAATAATATTGGGGACTGGTTCAAAACCACATTTTCACCATCACTCTTCGATATCTTACTTGAAAGGATAATGGAAGATGCTCTCGATGGCTACGACGGTACTGTTAGCATTGGAGCATCTTCTTTTTTTGAAGTAACGTCTGTATTATATAAGATAAGAGGAAGAAGAATTACTAACTTGCGCTTCGCTGGTGACATTGATGGCCTAGCAGGGACAGAAGAAGAACTAACTGACCTGGTGATACGCATTGACAAGACTTCCGCAGCATATGGCATGCAAATAAATGCTGAAAAAAAATCGTGACCAATAGCCAACAGGGCTTTAAAAGGGGCATCAGTATTGGATGTGAAAAGTTGACTTGTGTTACCAGCTTTAAATACCTTGGAGCTATTGTCTCAGATGAGGGAACAAAACTCGAACTACTGGCCCGAATAGCACAGTCCACAGTAGCCCTTTTAAAACTGAAAATAATTTGGAAAGACAAGGGCTTGGCCCTCGGCACCAAAATCAGACTGATGCGCTCCCTAGTCATGGCCACATTTTTATATGCTTGCGAGTCTTGGACGCTGACTGCAGAGCTTGAGAGGAGGATCCAATGGAATTGAGATGCTACAGAAGGATCCTAGATATAGATCTAGAAGTGAAGCTAGGTGCTGAAGCAAATGATGATGTATGTAGGTCTATCATCAGAATTAAGGATCCTATCTATATATAGGCATCACTTTTAAAGACCGCATCACAAAACAAGAGATGGGAGACAGGGTTAATGCAGCGATCGGACACAATGATGACCTGCTAACTATTGTAAAGAAACGCAAGCTTAAATTAATATGGCCATATTACAAGATCCACGGGGCTCGCAAAGACCTTCCTTCAGGGAACAGTACCAGGAAAAAGAAGAAGAGGCAGACAACATAAAAGAATGAACGGGCCTACCATTGATAGAGGTTTTAAACAACAAGGCAAAAGACAGGGAGGAATGGAGAAAGACGGTCGACAAATCTTGTTTCATGTTTGGTGCCCCAACGGTCCAACAGACTGTCTAAAGTAAGGGATATGTAAGGTAAGGTAAAGTAGGCCTACACTGCAGTCATAGAAAATTGCGAAAATAATTTGCCTATCTTTACATGTCAACGTACAACAACAAAAATGGAGGGTGTGTTACTCAAGTGGACCAATTACATATCTGGTGAGAATCCAGATAGATTTGATCTACTAGGTCTAGACTCTAGTCTACTAAGTCTAGATCTAGTTCCAGACGTTTAGATCTAGATTTTTCTAGGTCTAGAGTCTAGATTAAATCTGAATTTATTTAGAAAATATTAAAATACAGATTATTCTAGATTCTATACTCATACTAATCTAGATCTAGATCTAATACTGATGGGAATCGAACCCATCTTTTAAAGTTCGGGTTCGGTTCGGTCAGGTCTAAAGTTCGGGTTCGGCTCGGTTCGATGTTATGAAATGATGTAATAGCAAAATTAAGTTATAAGGTTTAATACAATTTATCAGATAAAACAAGTTTAATTTTTACATAAAACAAATACTTTGCAACATATAATAGGCCTATGGGCAATACTTTTTCAAAAATAATGTAGCCTACATACATTTTAAGCATTGTAAAAATTTCTTAATGGAGATAGAATTAAAGATGCGGCAGGTTTTTGCTCAAGTCGGCAAGTGGTTTAATTCTGGGCATGACTCGGCGCTAAGCATATTCTAACCTTTTTCTCTTAGTAAGAAGAGATATTTTTTTAAAAAGCTAATATCGATGTGCTTTCTTTCAGAACGCACTATTCATCATAATAAAAAAAAACCAAATATTCTTCGTGTAAAGACGTCTCTATCGAGGATTTTTTTTTTCACACATAAGTCGTCACTATAATAAATTCGACTATTCTGAGACAAAAAATGCAGAAGAATCTCAATAGCGGAGATGTTTTAAAATGTTTTCTTCAAAACATTTCGACCCATATTGTGCATACGCGCCTCGCAAAAAGCAGTCTACAGTTGACAAGGTCTTATTTGAAGATAAAATGACATCTCCTACTTAATATATTTTAATTTTTAAACATGTAATTATACTAATATTCAGATAAGTTAAACTGAAAATAAAACTTTTTTTTTCGACGCCCCCTCTCCTTATTAGTTGGTCGTTGGTTTGTCGCTTACAAACAGCTAGTACAATGGAACCAATAAAGGCGTTTTATATTTTTACCGTTAAGGATAGTATAGAGGGACTTCTTATGGTCCGTCAGTTACGCTGGGCATGGCACGTATCCCGTATGGGAGACGAACGTATGTCAAAGGCAGTCTTTTTGTTTTGGTGAGCTAAAAGGTGGTCGACGTTACAGAGGCACCCCACAGAAACGCTTCATAGACCAGCTTAGGAGTCAACTTTGCTTAGCTGACCTAGAAGAGAGCACCTGGTTACATGCGGCCTCAGAACGAGTCAGTTGGAGTTCACTCCCAAAGGCCGCGGGATACACATTTGAGACCAAAAGAAAATCCGCTGCCGAGGACAAACGCAGACGCGAAAAGAATAACTAAATGGACCACCTGCAGACAGTGGTTATGCTTGCCCTGGATGTGGCAAAATATGTAGGTCACATCTGGGACTGCGCAGCCATGGGAAAAACATTCCTCACTAATCTTCGGACTCGAAAACAAGCCTTATAATAACATATAAACTTAATAAACTTTAAAATAAAGTTCTTATGTGAACAACTCAATATAGCCTAACTGTTATTACAATATTCACATATTTAACTTTTGATAGAGATGTAATATTAATGAAATATACTGATATTTAAACGAAATCTAGGTCACAAGATTGTCTGCCGTTTCACATTTGCATTACGCTAATTTCATCATATTCAATGCATTAACACAAATCAGTTGCTTAACCTCTTCTTAACGCCACCAGACACCACACACACACACACACACACTCTCTATATGACACCCCTTTTTGTCAGGAAGTTGCGTCTCTCCATCCCCCAATTCAAGGTACTCGCCATCCCCACCCACGGGGGAGGACCCAAAGTTTGAGAAACGCTACATTAAAAATACTGATGATCAATAATGCAAAACAAAATAATAGTAAAAATATTCAGGGGCGTTGCTAGGAATTTTTCATCATTTGGGGGCCCGGGAGGGGCTGGACCTCTTTGGGTGCCCCTGCATTTTGCGTAATATTGAATATTGTAAAAAACACTCATTTGGGGCCCCCCTCAAGTGGGGGCCCGGGGAGATTTTCCATTTCTCCCCCTCCTCCCTCACCCTTGCTACGCCACTGATAATATTCCAATATGGAATACTTCACAATTTTGTAAAAATAAATCACTAAATAGAAGATAATTAAAATGTATTTTAAACTAGAACACAAATGAACTTATTGTAGATATCTACACTCCCTAATCGGCAAAAACTATTCTACTCTCAACTAATAGCCATCTCAAATAAAAGTGACAATATTTTAATGTCAGCTTTCTACTTACTAGGAATTAGAGTCTAGATCTAGATCTAATTAGAGGGCGCCTATTCAATTCAAAACCTATATTGCAAACAGCCCGCGAAAATTCAAGGCCAGGGGGGAGTCGGCACATACGGAAAAACCCATGGGAACCCCAGCGCGCCGCTTTTTTTTTCTTTTTAAACTTTTCAAAATACCCCCCCCCCCTTCCCAAGTTTTCAAAGTATAATGGAATCATTAGAAATTTAAATAAAATATTTAAGTAATTTTTTTATATTTTTTTAAACCAAAAATAAAAAAAAAAGGATGTACAAATTGCAAAATTAGTTCGGTTAAGATAAGGAGGGTTCGTTCGATTCGGTTCGTACCAAGCAGTTTCAAAGTTCGGGTTCGGTTCGGTCATAAGTGAGGTTCGAGTTCGGTTCGGGTTCGGTTCGTTTCCCATCTCTAACTCATACTCATGATACTGTTACTGTAAATGTAAAGTGTAACTATCTAATCTATATTAACTATATTACTATATATAAAAAAATATATATATATACTATATACTCTATATTCTATAGCTATAACTTGATAAGCATAGTCTATACTGACTATACAACTAATAATACAGATTATTTATTAACATTATATTTTTAATTTTATAAATAGTTATATTTATAGTTAGATTCTATAGTAATTATAGAAGTCTTAGTGACACTTAGTGACTTAGTCTATAGACTTAATAGATCTAGATTTTTAGATAGGGCAGGGTAGTACTAGATCTAGGTAGGGAGGGTGTGGATGAGGTTTTCTCTTCTACAGTTAGTTTTCCTAATGCTCTTAGATCTATATAACAGTAGATTTATAGATTCTATCTAATCATAGATAGCAATAAAATAGGCCTGCAGACTACAATAGTACAATTTTATTAAATCTTTGCTTCCCAACATCTAAGGTTCAAGCTATAAATAGGTTTAATTGATGTTTCCGCTGCGCTGTTGACAACAATTGACCTACTACGCTTCAAATTCCAACTGTTAACTAACACTGAGTAACAGCTACTATCAGTATTAAGCCCTTCAAGCCAGAACCAGAAGCGGTCTTTGGAGTTTCAATTACAAGGCTGATAACCAGTTGTTGGTCTGAAATTCATGAACACATGCATCCAACCACTATACAAGCCAGATTGCACTTTACTTTTTTTATGAGAGATTTACATTAGTAACTAGTTAAATATATACTTTCTAACATATTTTACATTAACCCTCCCACACACATACTTTACAGTTGGTGGCATCGTATATACATACATACAGACACACTCATTCTACACAGATTAATTTGTGATAGGCCTATCTGTTTATAAATACTGTTAAGCTTGAATAAATCAATCAGTAACACTAACAGAGTTTAAAACAATAAGGTATATAAAAGGAAAAAAAATTAATAAAAACCAATATAGGTATGATATTTAACAGTTTCGTAAAATGTTCAGCAACACAAGCTATTTACAAGACACCCGAAGGTATTCGGCTCCGGCCGAATATCCTTTTTTACTATTCGGCAATATTCGGCTCCGGCCGAATATCAAAAAGTACTATCCTGTGCACCCCTGATTTTTATGCAATGTTTTCTTTAATGTTCAAAGCAAAAATAAACATAATCAGTAAATTTTTAGTATCCAAAGACAACAAAACACATACATTTATACATTGCCTATTAAACATTATTTTGACCAAAAAAAAATATTTTTTTTCAGAATTCTCTCCTTTTATTGCTAAATCTATTTATAGCATTGACTTTGCCTAAATTTTGAACTATCACTGTGACATGTGTACATGGCAATTCTAAAAAGTCTTTTCTTTTCTTTTTTACATGGTAGTTCACCTCTTGCTTAACCAGAAGATACCCGAAAATGAATTCTGAATTTTAAAAAAACATTTTTTAGATGCATTTTGTCTGATAGGGTTTACAAGTTGTTCTACAACAATTCAAATGTGAAAAATCGCAGTGATTCTTCTTAACCTGTTTGATAAGGCAGCTTTACTCTATACAATTACTCTATATTAGACTAGATATACTAGATTTAGATCTAATATTCATTTAGATGAGTGTTTCCCAAACTGTGTTCCGTGGAAGCATAGTGTTCCACAAGGCCTGACTAGGTGTTTCACGAACTTGTGGAACAATGGGGTTGTTCAGAATCTCTGATCTACTTTTTAAAAAGTCATGTGGTTGTGGTATTTCCATTACTTTTCTTCTGCTTATCTCATAAGCTATTCATGTTTAAGTCAACTGAATAAATTTATGTATAGTCAATTATTTTATGCATGTTAATGAAGGAACAACAGCTGCTAAAATTAGTTTTTTTTTGCTATAGTGTATCTCAATGTAACTTCACTGTCCACTTTATAGACCTACTAGTCCTTGTCATAAATACTATGATAATGATGCAACAAATGATATATGTGTATTTGGTCTGCTGTTAATTTGACTGACATTCTTTTTTTTTTTTATATTCAGAAAAATCAGAAACAAGGAAGATATTATGTTTCTTACAAATGTTATTGTAAGGTTAAAAAAAAGCTAGTTGTTAACTACACACACACATATATATGGGCTATTATGATACATATATATATATATATATATATAGTATTTGAAACATTGTTATATGGTTATTTTCATAAACTTTAACTATTTTATGTATTTCATATACTGGTTATTCCTGATATATTATATGTTATACATATTGATGATATTAAGAACTATTAAATTGTGTTGGATCCATGATGCATTATTTCATTTGTTTATTTTTACCTTGAATTAAAATCTTAAATTCTTTCATTTTTAAGAAATTCAGAGAGGGAGGGATGTGGATGAGAGTGTTACATTTTTTTTTTCATAGCTCTGCCAGTTCTAAGAGACACCAAATACCAAGCTTCACTGGCTGCTATGTTTTGTTTGTGGTATTTGCCAGCAGAGTCAAGTCTAGCTTTCTTGACTCAGTCAGCTTTACAACTAAAAGTACTGGGTGTTCTTGTCTTCAAATCTTGGATGTTTGCTATCAAAATGATGTTTCTGTTTGTTTGGCTAGTAGAATGTCTGGTGTATTGGGGATTCTCAATTCCTGTTTTAACTATTGAAGTGAAACCATAATGCAAAAAAAAAATCGTCATTAAATTTTCATTTCTTAATGTTCTTTTGTTCTAGATGCTTTTTCATGGGTTGTTATATAGTGAAAATATTACTTTCAAAAACACAGACTAAAAAAACATGGTGTGTTATAAATTTAAATTATTAACGAAAGTAACTTCCAATGACACCATGCATGTGTGAATATTCACCATTAAAAAAAATCTAATATCAATGATTCCAAAACAAGTTTATGCCTGATGTTTGATGGACAATTAAAAATATTTATGCTGCAACAATTAACCTATTTGAAATCATTCTGATTAAGTTGTCTGCAACATCTCCTCCAATGACTATTATAGTAAAAACTAGTAATAACCAATGGAAAAATTGTGTACAAGGTCCAGTTTTAAATGTTTGAATAGACAAAAAATCAATATTTCTGATGGTCTCCAGGCAAATCATCATTTGACTCCCAAGTTGAGAACCACACAACTGGAATCTAGAGAGTCTAGTCAGTTTACATCTAGAGATCTATTAATATATCTACATTCAACAATTGACAACAGCCTTTCAACTTTTTTTTCAACTTAAGTATTATTTTATATGTAATAAGAAAACTAATCTTCTGTTAGTTAATATATTGCTGTATTCTATTTGTATTATGTCAGGTTGGCAGCCCAGATGGTTTATATTAGATAATGGTGTTCTTTCATATTATAAGTCACAAGAGGATGTCAACAATGGATGCAAAGGATCCATTAAAATGTCAGTTTGTGACATAGTTGGTAAGTTTGGTCAAGATTATTTATTATAAACTGATTTGTATGTAATGGCAAGTGCTGATACAGTTTGGGGTCAGCAGCATCACAG
Organism: Biomphalaria glabrata; assembly: GCF_947242115.1. Lineage (NCBI taxonomy): Eukaryota > Metazoa > Mollusca > Gastropoda > Planorbidae > Biomphalaria > Biomphalaria glabrata. Next base: position 18,094,501 of record NC_074726.1, read on the forward strand.
AAGTTTGAATTCAGAGTTTTCCCTCTCCTAGGTGGGTAGCCAGCCATGGCTAACATGTCTCTCCAGCCCAAAGCTTACTGGTTTAAGTGCCAGTTACTCACCTTTGGAGGTGCGGTTGCTGAATGGTAAAGCGCTTGGCTATTGAACCAGGGGTCCTGGGTTCCAATCCTGGTGAAGATTAAAATTTTTAATTTCAGAATCCTTGGGCGCCTCTGAGTCAACCTAGCACTAATGGGTACCTGACATTAGTTGGGGAAAAGTAAAGGCGGTTGGTCGTTGTGCTGGTCACATGACACCTTTGCACAGAAACAAATGACCTTTACATCATCTGCCCTATAGATCGCAAGGTCTGTAAAGGGGAATTTTTTTTTTTTTTACTCACCTTCGCCCCTTCTTATAGATCGCAAGGTCTGTAAAGGGGAACTTTACTTTATTTTACTCACCTTCGCCCCTTCTGTTTGTGAAACTGATGTACTCAATATCTGAACCATGTGTGAAGGCCAGGAGTTGGACTGATTGTCAGAGGCTATTTGAAATGCATAACATTAGGAAACATTTTATAGATAGGGAAGGGATTATATCCATTACCACTTCCAGCAAAGACAACCTTGTGGAACCTGTGATACATATAATTATAGAATAAATATACATATACATTTCTCTTCTAGTTCATCCAGTTGATATGACACGTTTAGACCTCATCATTCCTGGGGAACAGCATTATTATGTTAAAGCCAGTACACCACAAGACAGACAATCCTGGCTGATTGCTCTAGGAAGCTCAAAGGCTTCATTTAGTGAAGTTAGTGGAGCTAAGAAAGATGCTGGTTGGTCAGAATTATTGTGTGCCATATTTTTCTTAAGTAACTTACAGTTATTTATCACTTTTATACATAGATCTATATATTTCCAGAGTATGCCATGCATTGTTCAATGTTATGTATTGGTACATATATATTTTCAGATGGTGTCCCTGATCAAGTACGAACAAAAAAATCTGAACTTCGCCTTTATTGTGATTTGTTAATGCAGCAAGTGCATTCAGTTAAAGAAACTGTGTCGCAGACAGATGGCAGTTTCGACTTTCAGGTACATACAAAAAAGTTTTAAAATATCTTGTTACATAATATCAGGACTCTGACAATACAACTCAGCTAATATTAGGACTCTTTAACTCCGCTCCAGTCAGGTTTTGCACACATTGCATTTTTAAGTTTCTATTTTGATAATTTTACATTCTGTAAAAGTTTGAAATATCTAGATCTTAAGAAGATCTAGGAAATATTTTATCATTCCAATTGAATGAAAATGATTTTTGAAAATGATAATAATTAACATTTAAAATATATAAAATTTGAAATCTGAAGAAAAATCATGCCAAAAAAAGAAATAGTTAAGTAAGCCCTCTTTAAACATATCATTTTCAATCTGAATGTTTTTGTTACAAAGAGTTACTATTCAAAATGTAATTTTAAGCAATTAAAAACATTTAGGGAACAAAGAAAACAAAAGACATGGTTTTGAAAGGACCAACGATTGGTGCATTGATCCCATGGCTTTAGGGGTAAATGATTTTAATATAGTTTAAATAAATTTATTTTAACTTTAGATAGTCAAGGCAGCAAATTAAAACACAAAAATTTGAATATATATATCTCTTATTATCCATAATTTTGTGCATTACCCAAACAAAACATTATAACTATAGAAAACCAAAATATACATTCACACCAGACTCATAATTTACATGCAAAAAGTTTATATCAGCTTCTATTTAATGATTTGATTGCTAGGGGAACAAAAGAGTTTTTGTGCCTGTTAGTCTTTGCTATTGGTGTCATGTATCTCTTTTGTGATGGTAAAGTCACAAAATCCTAACAAATGGGTGATTTTTTATTTCTAGAATCTTTTTAGCTTTTTTATGAATTTTTGTCTCAAACAGCTGCCCAAATGTTTTTTTTTTAATTTTTTTTTTATCAAGAAATAATGGAAACTCCCCTGGCACATTCCTGAGTATATGATTTTAAAAAATCATTGATATCACGGTCCTTCTCTTGACTTGCCAGTGTGATTCAAAGGAATGCTAGAAACTTAGTTGTAAAAGTTATAATGTTATGAAATTCAGACATTACTTTAAAAAAGAAGATGAGGGAATACCATAGTTGATAGTACCAATACTGATTTGTCATTAAGATTGACTTCTGAAGGCAGCCATGGTTTTCTTCTGTATAAATTACTTGAATAGGCACTGGAACTCCATCTCCCTTCACTAGGTAATAGGGAGCAGATTTGCTGGATTTAGTGTCTAAGCCACACAAACAAGTAGTTATCTAAATGTAGTTGTAGTTGAATAGTTGAACTAAACTAAAAAAAAAAATTAAACTTTGAGAACTTTTCATAATTTTTTGTGTAGTTTGTTTGTCTTATACTCTCTAGACCTAGCTAAGCTATTTGACTATACAGTTCAATAAAATAAAAGATGAGCATGTGTGTGTATCTTTGTCTTAAATTAAAACCTTTAGGAAAAAAAAGGCATCTGTCATTTTTTAGATTCAATTGACTTATTATATAACTGAAAACCTTAAAGTAAAATTTAAAATCGCATAAAAGAAATTGATCCAAATCTACACATTCTCTCCCCCTGCGAAATTTTTTTTTTATATGTATTTATGTGTGTGTGTGTGTACATAATCTTTATTGCATTCTGACCCTTCATTCTTTCGGAAGACGTTTATTGTGCCCTAGAATAGGTTCTTCCATGAGTTAGTGGAAAAATTGTAGATTCCCCGCCAATACTAGCAAGGGGGTCTGGGAGAGCGCTAGGAGCTCCACCAGCGCGGGGCGAAGCCCCGCCACCAAGCACTATTTCTGATATTGAAAGCCAACAAAATGCATATTCTGAGGTATCTACAGTGCATTTTCCTGCTATTAAAAAGTTTTATTTCAAAAACCTAATGTGCTATTCTTACTGACTTAGACCCTACCGCGCCGTTCGGAGCATTTGAAGTCAACCTGTTTCCATAAAAATCTGTCACCGGTAATGTCTGAAGCCTCTTCCCACCTGCCATGAGGACCTCAATGAATGAGTGGCATCAAGTTGTACTAGGATATCATTGCAACTCTTCTTATGCGTAATTCATTTTGTCAGAGAACATGTCCCGCAAACCTCATGCGTCGCTCTCTCACAATCTTACTAAAGGGTCGACTCCCAGTTCGGCATAGGATTTCCTTGATTTAAACCCAATCTCTATAACTGACTCCTAAAATCTGTCTTAGCCATCTTTGTTGAGCCACATTTAGTGTTTTTCAATTTCGGCAGATGAATATTCACTGCAGTTTATTAAGGGAGCCCTGCCACTGGTAAAAATGTGTAACCACTCTTGAATACGCTCTTGGAATTAAGTGACTGTAGTTTGCTTTAGATTTTATATCGAAAAGAGAAGTTTTATCATCAAAATCATCTGTTGGGGGTTTTCCACCTCAAAATACTCTGTAGGGGGATCTTAAACTCAAAACCACCTGGAGGGGTTTTAAACTTTAAACAAACGCCATCTGTAGAAGAGGGGTTTAAACTCAAAACCCCCGATTTTCTTCAACGCTCAAATAATTTTAGTGTGTAATTTGCTTTTTTTTTTATATTGACGAGGTATTTTTAGCATTAAACCCCTCTGAATGGGGGTTTAAACTCAAAACCCCTTTTGGCAAAGCTCATAGCATTTAGAGTGCGTAATTTGCTTTTTTTCTTACACTGAAGATGTATTTTTTAGCCTCAAACCCCCCTGGCGGGGGGTTTAAACTCAAAACCCCTTTGGCTGCGTTCATAGATTTTAGTGTGAGTAATTTGCTTTTATTTATATTGAAGAGGTACTTTTTAGCTTCAAACTCCACTGGAGGGGAGTTTAAACTCAAAACCCCTTTGACTACTTTGAGTGTATAATTTGATTTGTTTTTATTATTAAAAAGGTATTTTTTACCTTCAAACCTCGCTGAAGTGGGGTTTAAACTAAAAACTAAGTCAAAACCCATTTAGCTACGCTCATAACATTTTGAGTGCGTAATTAACTTTTTTTTTTTATATTGAAGAGGGGGTTTATCGTAAATTTTGGAGGGGGTTTTAAAATCAAAATCTCCCTTAACTGTGCTCTTGGAATTAGGGGATTTTTGTTTGCATTTTTGTTTTGTTTTGTTTTATAGAAGAGGGGGGGGGGTTAACTGCAAAAACCCCAAGTAGGGGGTTTAAAACTCAAAACCCCTAGTAGGGGGTTTTAAACTCAAAACCCCATTGGTTGTGCTGGGGAAATTGATGGTTTAGTATTAAAATCTCACCTAAAATAAACAAAATCAAAGCAAAAAATCATTCACTAAATTCTGACCCCCCCCCCCTTGGCTACGCCCATGACTTCTATAACTATTGCACAGGTAGAATAGATCAACATGCTAACCATGCTAATGTGTTCTTTTCTTGCCTGACCACTCAACATACAAAAAACACTATTGCAAATGCACAAGGAAAAAAATGTGTGATGGTCACAACCATCATTGACTATACACACTACACTAGGCCTTCATGTATACATGACCAAGTTGTTAAAATCAGTCAGATGCATGGTCTATTTACTTTTTAGGTAGGGCATTGACTATCACACACACTGCCTTTACAGCTGGTGGCCTGTACATACACATTAACCCTCATGTGTTACACAGTCTACTTTGTGATAGGCTTATCTGTTAATAAATGCTGTTAAACTTTAATTCATTAATCGGTAATAGAGTTTAAAACAATAAGGTAAATAAAAGTTAACAAAAATTAATATGAATATAGTATGTTATTTAGAAGTTTTGCAAAATGTTCAGTAGCATGAAATATTTATAAGACAAGTAGGTATCTGGCTGGATAGGTATATGGCTCTGGCTGGATATCATATTTTACTATCTGACCATATCCAGCTCCAGTTGGATATCAAAAAGTACTATCTGGTGCAACACTAATATTTACCGCATTTGCTAATGTCACATAAATTTTTCCTTTCAATTAAAGCATAATTATGCTTAATTGAGCAAGTATATACTTTTAATCATTTCTTTTTATTCTTTCAATATTATGAATGCAGTAAACACCTACTTTTGCACCACTATGTATGGTGTAAAAAGAAATTCCCATGTCAGAATAAGCTGAAAGATTGTGAAAATTCTTTTGAGATTCACCTTATTTAGTCAAACGTTATATAGCTATAAATAAAAAAAATATTCTCTTTAGTCAAACTTTTTAGACATAATGTATTTATTCATGTCAGAAATTACAAGAATGTGCTTCTTTAATTGGTGCCACTTGTGATACATTCATCTGTACTCTGGAGGAATGCATGAAGATTGTTTCTTCCACACCAATGTTTGAATCTCCACATCAGCATGTTCGTGATGCTGCAATACCATCTTCTCCAACTCGACCAAATGTGCAAAGATTGCCTGTAAGTAATATATTTTAATGTTTTGTTTATATCTGTAATGTAACAGATACAATTTTTGCATTGCCTCATTCCGGAAATTAAATTACATTTTTTGTTTGTTATCAGGGAACAAGATCCACAATTACAAGGCCTTTAGAAAGGTATTGTTTCACTTACAAAAAATATAGAGAATATCTTTCTTTTTTTTCCCCAATACTACATAATTTATTTTTTTTTTGGGCTTGATTGTTGACCCTTTTTTATATGCATTTCTTGTATTTTATCAACACCCTCATTTGTTTATGGTTTGCATTGCAATAGGTATATATATCATGGATACTCATGTAAGTTATAGGAATATAACATGGAGACATGTAGGACATGTAGATATTTTATATTGAAGGAACATATGTAATATAATAATATAATATATGAAATATTTTTGTGATTTGTGGCTTCAGAGCTAGAAACAATGAAGTGACACAGTGTTGATATAATTTTTGTCAGTTTAATTACTTTAAACTTGAACTTGAAACAATAAATACATGTACAGCTCATGTACAAAATAGATAGTCAATTAGTCAATTAATTACTGGTAATACAATATTTAGTTTGATAGCAAATAGGGAAACTAATCTGTCAGTATTCATAGATATGGCTAAATTTGTTGATTATAGTCACCTTAAATAATTGTTAACGTATTTTCTCCCTCACACATTCTCCAATCAAGTTGATACTTCAAACTTATTGTACCTAACAAAACATGAATCAATAAAATAAAATATCCAATTAGTCAATTAATTATTGTTTGAAATCAAATAAGGGAAATAACTTGAACATTATTGATATAGTTTTCAGGGTGGAGTTCTTCCACTTTAGATAAGCTTTTTTTTTAAAAAAAGGATTTTTTATATTTTGCGTGCTATATAAATGATTTAAAAAAACAATTACAATATAGTGGAATTTTTTTTTCCTTTTGACTTTATTCAGAATTATTTTATTAAATTAATGAAACGCTACAATAACTCATGTGCTAATGTCTATCTAGACAGAGTGAGGTGCTGGAATTTTTTTTTTTTTTTTTTTTTTTTCTTTGAGGTCATTTGGAATGATTTTTAAAAATTGAATGCTACAATAACTCGAGGGTAATGTCTATTAACCCTTATCAACTTTCTTGTGTTGAAAAAGAAATTTTTTAGTCTTACAACACTAAGCGACTTAGTAGAAAGTTTTGTGTTGTTTTTTTTGTCATTCGTTATGAATTTCATCAAACTCTTGTGTGTAGATAAAGATATTTTGTTAGTCTAACAAGGCCATGTGACGTAATTAATTTTTTTTATGCCACTAAGAATGATTGAACTTAATGAAATGCTATAAAAAAAAATTATTTCACTAATGTCTATTTACCTTCATCAACTCTCTTGTATTTAAAAAGCCCTTTTTTATTCTAACTAGTCTGTGTGACATAGTGGACATTTATTTCCTTAGACATGATTTGGAATGATTTTATTACATGAAATGCTACAAGAACTGGTGCACCAAGTCTATTAACCCTCTACAACTTTCCCATTTTGAAAAAGAAATTTTTAGTCTCACTAGACTGAATGACGTAGTGGAAATTTTTTTTCTCTTTGATGTCATTCGGAGTAATTTCTTTAAATGAAGTACTATAAGAACTCATGCAAAAATGTTTATTAATCCTCGTAAACTCTCTCATATTAAAAAATACATTTTTAGTCTAAGCTATATGTAGTTAAAAGTTTTTTTCCTTAGACATTATTGGGAATATTTCTTGTGTATCTTCATTCGGGGGACACCTTTGAAATCTTGTTTTTATATTTTATTTTACTTTTGTGTGTTTTGTTTTGATGTATACATATGTACATACAATATACACACAATACATGGTTTTGAGTTTTAAACATTTTTAAGGTATCATTCATTAAATAAAAATTATTTTTCAATATTTGATTGAAGTATGGATATTTTTTTTTCAGGGCACTTAAACATCGTTCAACTTTATCTAGCTCTTCAGAGGTTAAGGTTCATACATCCTCATCACATCACTCTCTGATTGAAGACACTAGCAATACTTCTGCCAACTCCACAGTCTTACTACAGCCATCAATTCATATTTCATCCGAAGCTAGTGATGCACTTTCACAATCAGTTCACTTCCTTGAGGAGGCTATTCCAGTTGGTAATGGTCTAACCACTGAACATACAACTAATAACAATGCCAATGAGTCAGTTTTGGAACCATCCCATCTTGTGTTGTCCACTGCAGCATCCTCTGATGACTTAGAAACATTGGATGATTTTAAAGATGCCATTGATGAAACTATAATGACTTTTTTTTCTGCAATGCCTGTCAGGTATATATATATACATATTCAGATTGGAGGGTGATATGAAAAATTTCTGACATAATCATCAAATGTTTAGATTTTCTTCTTATTAATTATTATTTCTCTACATAATCTTATAAATCGATGCACTTTGTTAAGCAAAACGCCCACCTTACCAACCTGTCCAATAGTAGGCCTAGATAGTGTCTTTCCTGAAATTACAGTTGCACTTGGAGGACAGAGATTTTCATCAATTGTTGATACAGTCACCTTTGTAAACATCTATTTGATGCTAAATAATATCTAAACTATAATATAGGCATTGTCCAAAGGTTAATGATGAATGCAGTATTTAACATGGCAACGTACACCCTATCACATCTGGTGCAGACAGAGTTATCTGCTAAGGGAATATTGATACAAAATCAATGAATGCATTTTAAGTTTCTTTTTTATTTTGAAAGAATGGTATTAAAGCATTTTGACTAATCAACATTTGAACCATGTTAATCAAAAATAATAATAGATTACTTATGATTTAAGAAAGCAGACATTATTGGAAGATGGCCTTTGTCTTTATTATAATAATATCTTTATTATTGTACAAGATTTGTTATTTAGTGATGATGGTCTAACCAGTTTATAATGAGGTGCACAGACATTTGTTAAAATTTTCATTTGCATAATCATATTAATAATGTTGTAATGTTTGTTTTAATTTCAGTTTTTCTAATGTTGATACCAGTGATGAAGAAAGTATCCTTGTCATTCCTTTTTTGGAGGCTTGTAACAATTTAGTTCCAATATTTGGTTAGAACTGTTGTTGTTTTTAAATAACATTGTTTTAGATTAGTTCAACAAGGTGTCAAACATGCACATCATTTAAGTATTTGTTTCAACAATAAAATGTTCATGTTTTCATTTCTGAAACATTGCTGTTAATCTGCTTTAACTCTTTCTCTCCTAACTGACGATACCAACGTTGATTCCACCAGAATGTGGTAAATAATTACGGAGAGAAAGAGTCCTTAAACTTCCTGTTGATCAGATAAGAAAACTGATTAAAAGGCATTTAAATTAATTAAATTTTTAAAATTAGATCTTACTTACAAAATAAGCAACAACTTTTAATATTTGCTAGTGTACTCTTTGACTCCATTACTTACAAAATTAGCAACTTATAATAATTGACTAATTAATAAAGTTTTGTGAAAATATAATAAATATCATAAAATTAATTTTTACAAAACTTACTCTGTCTGTATGGTAAAACATTTGTACATGTAATTTTTTCATTTCTCCATTAAGCTGAAATTTTGCACAAATATTTCTTTTACCTGACAACACCAGAATCAATTTTAAAAAATTAACCAATTAGTTAATTAACTATTGGTAATTAAATTTTTATTTTGGTATCTTGATGAAGGGAAAGAAATCATGGTGGTATAAGTTGAATTAGTCCCCTTGAACCCTTAGTGAAAATTGTTTTATGCATTTAAAAAACGATCATGTAAACATTCACCAAGATACCTCTTTCTTCCCTACCCCTTTCACAACTGTTCCAGACAAGTGAGCATTAAGCTAAAAGCTAAACAAAAACCATTGGTAAAAATATTTCTATTGCACAGATTATATGTCTATGTTAATCATAAACATACATATATATATTTAAGTATGTGATTGATCCTAAATAATTGATACAATTACACTTTATTTTTTAAGCTATAATTTTGGATTGTAATATTTTTCCCACATCTAGTCTAGAGCTAAATCTAGAGCTGTTGACTTGTCCTTAGTTGGTCAGCTTTCATTGTTTCTATGGTGATGACATGGATGATTAGCTCAAGATTTCCTTTTGATGTCATTTAAATATTTTATTTATATATATATATATATATATATATATATATATTTATATGTTGCGAAATGATTATCCATTTCCTACTTTGCCTAGGCTTTCTATAGAATGACTAGACCACATCTGGCAAAGTAGGTAATGTTTAATTTAGAAAGATACTTATAAATAAAATATAAATAAATGAAAAAAATAATGGCACAAAAAGAACATCAGGATCAAGATCTGGCAGTCAGGTGAATGGCCTTAGCCATAGACCTTATCACTCATCATCCCTCTTCCAAAGAAAAGCAATTAGCAACTCTGTCAAAACTACCATACCATGGTAGTTGGAGTGAAACAAGGCTGTCTACTTTTACTAACTCTTTTCAATATCTTCCTTGAAAGGATAATGGAAGATGTTCTTGAGTGCAATGAAGTGTACTGTAAGCATTGGAGGAAGAAGAATTACTAACTTGCACTTTGTGGAAGACATAGATGGTCTAGCAGGAATAGAAGAATTAGCTGACTTCTGCAGCATATGGTATGCAAATAAAGGCCAAAAAATCTCAAATTACAACCAATAGCCAGTGTGGCACTGTGGCTCAGCAGTAAAGTGCTTGACTTCCAAACTTGGGGTTCCGGATTCAAATCCTGGTGAAGACTGGGATTTTAATTTTGGGATCTTTTAGCACCTCTGAGTCCAGCCAGTTCTAATATAAGTTGGGGAAAAGAAAAGGCGGTTGGTTGTTATGCTGGCCACATGACATCCTCGTTAACCGTGGTCCACAGAAACAAATGACCTTTACATCATCTGCCCTATTGATTGCAAGGTCTGAAAGGGAATTTTGCTTAACTTTTATGACCAATAGCCAACTGGGCTGAAAGGGACATTAGTATTGGAGGTGAAAAGCTGACAAGTGTCAATAGTTTTAAATATCTCAGAGCTCAGATGAAGGAACCAAACCTTAACTTCAGGCCAGAATTGCACAGTCCACAGCAGCACTTGCAAAACTCAAAACAATATGGAAAGACAAAGGCATAGACTGATTTTCCTGGTTATGGTTACATTCTTATATACTTGTGAATCTTGGATGCTGACTGCAGAATAAAAGATGAGGATCCTAGCAATGGAATTGATATGCTACAGAAGGATACTGGGTATCTCATTCAAAGACTGCATCACAAAAGAAGATATTAGAGACAGGATTAGTTTAGCAATGGGACCCCACAATGACCTGCTAACTACTGTCAAAAAATGCAAACTAAAATTCTATGGCCATATCATAAGGTCCTCAGGGTGGTTCTCAGAAACCTTCCTTCAGGGAACAGTACCATGAAAAAGATAAGGAGGCAGACAGAGAAGGTGATGGCAAGACAACATAGAAGAATGGGCAGGCCTGCCATTGAATGAGCTTCTATCCAAGGCAAAGGATAGAGAGGAATGGAAAAAGATGGTCAACAAATCTTGAGTTGTGCCCCAAAATGGTCCAACAGACTAAAGGATAGGTGAAGGTGAAATCTGTCAAATATTTTAGACAAAAATTAATTGCACTGAATCCTTGTTAAACATGATAAATTAACTGTTTTGTGTTTCATCACAACAAATTGTTTTATCATTTTATAAATTAAGATCTAGATAAGTGGTTCCTTTTCTTTCAGCTTTCATACAACACAATAAGAAACAACAATTTTTTTATCATAATTAAACAAAACTCCTCATTTCACACTTTGCCTGAAGCAGTTCTAGTCATTCTATACTATACCTATGCAAAGTGGGGAAATCATTTCCTACTCTTCCTGAAATCATCAGACTTTTGATAAAAACTTAGGCCTAAATATTTTAAAATAAAGTTTAAGGACATTATGGATAAGTATGATATTTTTCAGATCATAAAATTGTATCTAGGTCTAGTTAAATTGAATCATGGTAGTGTACTTCAAAAGGGTGAAAAATTAATTCTGTCCATATGTGGAAAATAATTCTGGAGTCAAGGAGTTAATTTGCTGTCTCTACTAATGTTCATTTTTTTTGGTAGATAAATTGAACAGCACAGCTTTTTCACCAGTCAAAATGGATTTCTGTGGTAATATAAAAGTATGTTTTAATTACAATTATATTTTATTATATTTGCTATGTCTTTAAAAAAAAAGCTTAACCTTATGAACTTAAGAGCCTAAGTTCTGTAGGACCCAGTATCTCTTCAACAATATACAATATACCCAATTTTTATATCAGCCAAAGGAGGTGACCTCTTTGAGGCCCTGAACATTTCTAAGAAGATTCTTTGTATCTGTCAGAGGTTGGTACTGCTGCAGACCTGGTTCATTATCAGAAAATTCCTTAGTGCATACTCTTTGGGGACTTACAATGATTTATGTTTCCATGTAAAGAATGTCATCCCTGGCAACTATAAGTTATTTGACATAATAATTATAATCTTCATTATCCTGGAGGGAATTTGTTTGACAATAATGCATAACAAAATATTACAAGATGCAAATGAAATGTTTATTCATACAACAATCTCACTCAAACTTGACATGGGGAATAGACATCTTTAATTTGAATCTATCTACCATATCTGTTTTCAAAAATTCATTTTACAATACAATAAAGAATAATAAATACAATAACAATAACCAATAGGGCAAAGGAATTTCGGTACGTGACGTTTTGGCGCCGACGTTTTGGCGACGGGATGTTTTGGCGCGAGCCGTTTTGGCGACGGGATGTTTTGGCGCGAGCCGTTTTGGCTACAGGACGTTTTGGCGCGAGATATCATTTGACGATAATTTAATAAGCACGTAGCTTTTTTTTTAATGAACCCTTGAATTCCAGCGACTTAGGCAAATAACCATGGTGTCTATGTATACTTAACTTAAAGTATTTTGAGAAACATGGTACATGTATTATATTTTTACTTATTATTAGCAAGTGTTTGGTATGTATAGCTGGAGATACCATACAGTCATTTTATAAACCAATGTTAATGTAAACAAATAATTGCATCAATTTTTAGTCTATCATCGTTTCTTTTTGTTTTTAATTTTAAAGTAATATCTAAAAAAACTTTTTTGAAAATAAAAGTGTGCCTCTTAATAAACACACATACACAAGCCAAAATGTTTATTAAAGAAAATGATGTGAAAAACAAACACACAATTTTACATTTAGTACGTGAAAAATATGTCTTAACACAAACACTCATGCAAAACATAGATATGAATAATTCTTTTAAAAGAAATAATACAATAAACGTACATAATGTATTTCGCGCCAAAACGTCCCATCGCCAAAACGGCTCGCGCCAAAACGACCTTCGCGCCAAAACGGCGGGGCCAAAAGGCGTCGCCAAAACGTCCTGCTTCGAAGGAATTTATTGGTTTAAAGGATTAAAACTTGAAAGTGAAATATCTTTACCTTAAAAGATTTTTTTAATAATTTTTTTTTATTCAAAAATTTTTAAGCTCAATTTTAATGCACATTAAAAGGGCTGTCATTGAAATTCTTTTGTAGAAAATTCATCAAAAACACCTGAGCGATCCAGAGAAATTTCTTACTCTTCAATCTATGGTTTTAGATGAAGTTCAAAATGGACAACATACGCATTCTAATTCTGCTACTTCTGCATTATTATGGCTTAAAAGGTACATATTATTACAGAGGAAATTGTCCTATGTTAGGCATTGCTAGTTTACAACAAAGAATGCAGGCTATAAAATTTAAAATTCCTTTTGTTTTGTGTATTTCTTGCAAGGTTTTATATAGCGATAATAATGTCTTGATGAAAAAAATATTAGGATTAGTTAGGGAATAAAGAAATCAGTACATATGATAGCATCTTTAGAGATAGGCAAGTTTTGTCACTGAGGTTTTGAACTTTGGAATTTAGTTGAGCTACAGCAGATATGAATTCACTTTGTTATCTATTAAATGTTTGTTTATGAATTGACATTGCTCTTAATTGTCTCATTGCTCGCCTTTGCCTGTGTTCAATTGTTAGTTGCAAGTTTAGTTATTATCTATTCAAGACTCAACGAAGGGGTAACAACACTCTTCGTTGTATAAAATTAGTGCATTTATTAATATTGTGTCTAATTAGAGAAACATTTGAAGATATTTGTATACTGATAGGTCTTTTTTTTTTAACTTGTAATGCATAGTAAATATTTCAGCTCACTTAAGACAAATGATTTTTTAGATCATCTGCAAACAAAAACTGAGCTATTTCCTTACTAACAAGTTTATCAAATCAAACTTTCATTTCAAGTATACGATTTGAATCTGTTTTACTTGACAGCTAACTATTAAAATTATATCAGTTATTGAATATTATAATGGTTTAATTATTCACATGATGCATGATGTTGTATCAGTTGTCTAATAAATGTATTATTTGCATAGTTCATTCAATAAGCCAAAGAGCTATTCAAATATTCTGTTCAAATGTGTCTTGTTTCTTTCAGGAGTTTGGAATTCATCAGAGAATTTCTAAGAGAATGCAGCTCAGGCAGTACTGATATGAGTATATGTGCCAGTAATGCTTATTCCAGAACTCTTAAAAACTATCATGGCTGGGTAGTTAGAGGTGTATTTGCGGTAATGAAATATTTATTTTGGTTACTAAATCTTTTGGATAGATAAGATAGAAGGGCTAGCTAAGACAAGTCTTAAGCATACACTTAAAAGAAAATTATATTAAAACAAATATACATGGGTAGGCTATAACAGTGTGCAAAGTTGGTATCAAATAAGTGAAACTTGCAAATTGACTATTATTTAACAAATTCAAATACTTCTTTTCATGTTAAAAGTTTCAGTAGATCAATTGTCTGAGTGGTTTTAGTATCTAACTTCTTCATCTGCTTTTTGTAATGACTAAAAAAAATCTTAACAAAAAAAGTTTTGATTTACGTAGACATCAATATTTTCTTGAATAACTTTTTACCTACACATTTTTGTTTTAGGTTGCTGTGAAAGCCCTTCCCTACAGAGAAACTTTTGTTAGCCATTTAACTGTAGATGAGAAAACTACAGTGGACCCTATGAGTCCGCAGTTTGAACATGCTTTATTAACAGACATTGAAGTATTTGTTCAGCATTTAGACCGCGTTTTGGTTGTGATCAATACATTTTACATCAAACATTCGCTTGATTCAGCTGAAAAGGTTTAATTTCATAGTCTTTCTCTAATTGTTAATTTATTTTGTTTTTACTTTGATTTGTTGTTTTAGTTTTACTTCACAGTGTGGTCTTTTTGAATTGATTGCTTGTAGGAGGTGAAGTTTTTCTATCAATAAATACAACATTCTTGTAAACATTTTCTCTCAAACTTCATATAATTGTTTATATTAAAAGTGCTTATTACCATCGTTAAATGCATCTATTTATTATCAATGATGTCATTAGGATGAAGAGTTGGCTATATTCTTTCATGAATCTGACTTTTCAAAGAAAAATTGTGATCTATAAAGCTCTTGGGAATTGTTATTTGTTGAATATCCTCAAAGAGATCTACTTAACATTAAACAACATTGCTATGTTGTCATATCTAAGCTACTTTTCTACAAACATTGTGTAATTATCACATGTAATGAACAACATTCCTACCCTTTGTCATATTGTGTCCTCTATATTAAACTGGTTATATTTTCTTTTATATTTCCTGGTGGCTGAGTGGTAAGGATATTGTTATAATGAGGTCAGTATTACGTTATTAAGTAGTATATTCACTTGGTTAATTCTCAATGGTAGAATATTTTTTACTTTGAAGTAGGCCTATTTGATTGTGTGGCATAGAAAAATATTAATTGGCTTTAGCTGTAAAAGTTATCAATTGAATTCAGTTTTTAAAAAAAATGCAAATTGTGAGTTTTTTTGTGCTCAAGAGTCTTTGACTAATACCAAGATTAAATTTCTTTGAGACAGTTTAAGAGGATTAACATTGTTGTCACTTAGAAACTTACTTGTTACTGGTGTTTCACTAATTGTCCACTTGCAGATACAATATTTTAAAACAACTTATAGACATTTTTAAGCTCCAGTTTACCTGCTCAACTCTATCAACAATACTTTTTGATGCATGTATAAAAATGATTTATGCACATATTGTGCTTCAATAAATATGAAAGTCACTTGATAATAAATACTGAAATGTTTATTTTGTATTATTGATTTTTGTTCACACAATATCAAATACACAATTATGTCTATTCAGCTTTATTAAAAAGTGTCTGAGAAAGATGAACCTATGAAAATACTTGATGCTCTAGAATATGTAATGTACTTGGTGAAGTGTGTATGTGATTGAAGCAAGAAATAGTATGTGGCTATCATTGACCAAATCTTTGGACAAATATTGAGCAGTTTTACCAAAACTTTATGTGGCTTTTTTTTTCAAGCATGCTTTTGTACTTTCTAGTTCAAAGCTATGAGATACCGGTATATTCTTTCAATTTTGAATGCCTTGACATTTTTAGCACAACATTTTTAAAGAGCTTTATAGTTATATATAAGCTTTCATAGTTATATTTCTTTCATATATTTTAGACTACTGTTGCAAATGATAATCTGACAATTTTAATAATGCTGGTTAAACAATGTTCAAACGGGTTAATAACTCTTCTCTCCTAATCCACGATACCATCATTGATTTGACCATGTCATTTCAGTCAAATCAATGATATTAGTGTTGATACATTAAAAGTCGATATTTTGTCCCAAAATGTTTTTAATTGCTTAAAATTTAATCTGGAATAGTTCCCTTTGTAAAACATCCAAATAGTAGTGCATGGGAGAATGAACTGAATACAATCATTTTATAAATTTTCAAATATGTTGTATATAAAGTTTTGTGAAAATATGGATAAATATATGACAAAATATATTTTATTCATTTGAATCATTTACTTTAATTAGACTAGAGCTACAGCTTGATGACCATGAATCAAGTTTCCATTTTGTTTTTTGTTTTGATATGAACATATGTCAAAAAATCCTTTATTTTTATTTGGATCATAAAATATTATCTAGATCTAGTATACAGCTAAATCCAATGAGACCTGTCAACAGTTGTTAAGTTTTTGTTTTTAATTTTCATAATTCACAGTTGAATTATCTTTTTGGTTTATAAACATTAATGTATGTTATATGAAAAAGTACATGCATTTCCCTTTAATTCTGTATCAAATATAACATTTTCTGATAACAAGTACAAAGTTATTTAAGTTTAATCACAATATGGTAGTGAACTACAAATGGCTAAAATGATAATTACAAATAATTACAGAGAGAAAGAGTTAAAATTTGTTTTTTTTAACTAAGGAAACACATTGGTATTTTCTAAAACTGATGACTTTTAACATTTTCTGAAGTCTTTTTTTTTTTCTATTGGTTTATAGATTTTTATCTAAGGAAAATTATTTATAAGATTAGTAATTGGTCTGTCTGTAGCTTTATTTTTTGGTAAAGAATATAATACTTGTGGTATTCTTACTCAAGCCAAAATGTTTCTTTCTTTCAATATTTCACTGTTTAGTTGAAGTCATTGAAAAATATCAGATAATTCAAAAGCTCAATGAATCTGTTGCTTTTTGTTCAAGAGATTTACAAATAATTTTGAGAGTATAAAATTTGAAAAAATTGTAGATTCCTTTTCTTGGCCATCTTTTGAGAATTCATTGGGGCAAAGATGAGTTTTTCTTATTCCTTTTCTTGGCCATCTTTTAGAAATTCTTTGAGGCATGAGTTTGTCTCTGTTCTTCAAAGCTGCAACTCATTATTTGTGTCCAACACAACCTGAAAGGATGCAAAGGCTTTCATGTGCTGAAAAATAAGTTGGGCATGCTGTCAACTGCACATGTAATCCTTTAAAAAATCTACTACTGTACTTAGTCATGGGTTTGATTAAAAAAAGAACATATTGTATCACATATTGTATCGTCTTATTAAGAAAAAAAGTTTCCTCTGTAAATTGATTGTTTTGACAAAAGCTCATATATTAAATTTCAAGATGATCACTACAGACAACATGGAAGATGTTTTTTTTTTCTAAATTGAAACAAAATAAAATAACTCTTTTTATAGACTTTAGAAGGTATTTTGCTGTAGATTTCAGTAAGTCTTCTTTTCTTATCTTATATAATAGAGACGTTAGTTCAAAAAAGAAGATGATTACGCCCATGTGTCATGCATTCAGTCATGCATATTAACCAATGTTCCAGTATGTGATAGAGGATCATCAATTATCCCTTGAAGTCTGGCAGAAATTTTTTACTAAAAATTTTTTTTTTCTTCAAAAAGGAGAATCTTAATCTTAAAAGAAAATACTTTTTTAATAACATTTTTCAGAACAGCTAAAATTATTGATAAAATAGTTGTTTCGATTTTTAAGTTGGATCTTATACCGGTATGTTCTCAATGTTTTAAAAGCCACCTGCAAGACTACTCAATAAAATGGTTTATTTGTACATGTACATATTTGTGTATAATTATAATCAGATAATTTTGTAGTTAACATTTTTTAGTGGGAATTATGATTTCAAGGTATTGAATTTTTGGTTACCAGGTACACATGACTTGAACATTTTGCTTTGTCAAGTTAGAATTGCTTAATGTTTACATTTGGAAACCAGAACACATTCTGAAAAGTTTACTATTTGTTGTACTGTTTTGTTCAAGATTCCATTTGTATTTTGATAGCTTATAGTGTTATACATCTGAATCATACATTTTGTTATCCAAATATTTTCTTGGTTTTTACTAGTAATAACTTTTAGTTTTGTTCCTTTTTTGTATGAAAGTACAAGCAGAAATATTTCAGATAGATCTACTAGCAATAACAACAAAAGAGTCAAGGGAAAGTTTTCTAGTCTCAGCACTATTTGTAAGAATTTTTAAAAAAGTAATGCAACAGATTCATCTTAACTCAAGTACTTGTCAGATGCAAATAACTAATTTCTTAATCAAAAGTCAATAAATGCTCCTTTTTGAACTTGACTATAATGCTGGTTTATGCTGGTTATTCAACTGCAGCAATAAAGAATATTTCAAAAATGATTACACACATTGTACTGGCAGACACTAATTGTAAAACATTTTTTAAAAACTATCTTAGACAAATCAAACTGTATGGACAGCACAAAACTGTTTCATTAGTCTGTTGAAAATGATGAGGTTGGATAAAGGTTGTTACTTATAAATTGATATCCATTGAGATTTGACAAACTGCTTTCAGTGCTCAAGACTGAACCTGGCATTTTTTGGCAAATAAATTTTTTTTCACATAGTTACAAAACACCTCTAACATATGTTTTATGATTAAGTTGTGAGATAGCATGAATTTTAGGATATTATTATTTATTATAAAGTCATTTTATAAACTCTTTGTGTTTTATTTCCATATTTTGACTAAGTGTAACTGCTTCACATTGCAAACAACAATCTTCCTCTCTTATGTCTACACAAAATGTTATGAAAATCTCCTGAGAGTCTTTGATTCCTATACAATGACAATACAATAGCAAAGTACAGGAATCAGGAGTGGAGATCCTTAGGCATCAATGACATTTCCTTCAACAGTTTCTGCAACTGAGTTGGTGCTAAATGAAATGCAAAGCATTCTACCGGGTCACAGCAAGGTTGAGACAGCTAGGGACCATGATACGAGTCACCCATGATCCCTTTATCTAGGACCCAGATATGTCCCCTGAAGAGAATAATTTGAATATGTGCATCCATCGTCTTCTTTTGAGACAGGACCCACATCAGCACTAAATGTGACAAAAACAAAGGGAGTAGGGATCTTAGAATTTAAGAAAAAAAAAATTCCGGGGGGTCCTGGTGGTGGTTATAATGTGCAATTATTCCATAAGTGTGTACACAGAAAAACATAACATTTTGTATATATAACTCCATTGCCATTCCTGCCTCACAAATCCTTTATTTTTTAGACAAATTAATTGTATGGGCAACAATAAGAACTCTTCTCTAATTAGATAACTAAATGAATGCTGTAGGACTAAAACAAAAATGAATCACCATTAGAACAGTTTTGAAATACTTGCACAATTGTGAATGTAAACTATTTCAATTTCAAATTTACCTTTAGATACAATTGTACCTCTTTTAAAATAAGAGGGAAGGAATTGAGTGGAGGATAGGTTGCATCCACACCATTAAAGGGTTGAGCTTGTTTCCTATTACAACAAGAGATTGGCTCTTCACAAATCCCTTAGCTCTGTCAGGAAGTCTTCCTTCACTAGGTGAGCCCACAGGATTCCTTCCAATGTACCACCAGTCGAAGCAGGAAGTTTTGGACAGAGGTTTGGGGCGAAACTATTTTGGTCACCATTGTATTCTTTCTTTAAAGGAGAATGATACAATCTATGTTTTGTATGTGTGTTTGTGTCTAAAGTAGAACAAGAGATATTTTTGTCTGTTATTTTCAGTAAATTTGTTTTGTAATTATTGTTAAATCATGAACACTATAACATGAATGTGGGTTTTAATATTGTCAAATTAAAACCAAACAATGATAGAAAAAAATGATGCCATTTTAAGTGAAAACAAAAATGATTTGTTTAATTAAAACACCTCTAATTAAAAAAATACCTCTAATTGAAAAAAAGCAGGTAAAACTGATGAATGTCATCATGTGCGTTTCTCAACAGCTTCTGTATAATTTATGGGGCCCAAAAGCGTGCCAATATCATGGTACCAGGTAAGAATATGAAAAAGTATTGTTCTTACACAGAAAGTTGGACTGTATTTAATGATTTGATTGTCATGGGAACAAACACTGCTTGTTTTATCTACACACGCACACAAAATTATTATTATATTGATTTTTGTATTTAAGAAGAAACTACAAAAATATTTCAAAATAAGAGCAGCATTTAAGAGTTAATGAATTACTTTTGATTCTCTTTTGCTGATGCGTGTAGATAACTTTACCTTCCAATGTTTTGACATCTTTAATTTATCATTTTAGCCTAGTTAGAAGAAACTAAACAATTTTATAGTTATAAATGTATATTACTATTTTAAATTACAATTCATTGAATTTAAGAATTATTAGATTATTAAATATAGAAATTGTACCTAGCATAGGGTAAAGCAGACATGGGCCTACAAAGGGAATTTTAATCTTGAAGAGTCTTAAAAAATCCTGTTATTCATTTTTTCCCCACATGTATATTGAATGTATAAATATCTTTCTAAATAAGACATTTTTTACTTGGCCTGACACAGGACTAGTCATTCTATAGAATGCCTGCATTTCCCACTTTGCAGATAACATAAGTGCGTAACAAGAAAAACAAAAAATACTTTTTAGAAAATCAAAGCTTATATTAAGAGTATTATATCAATTAGTTGGGATCAGTCATTTAATTATATGAATGATTGACCTAGACATAATAAATCTGTCCTTTTAGAAATATTTTTATCAATTGTTTTTGTTTATCTTTTAGTTTTCTCAATGCTCTATGATCTGAACAAATTGTGAAAGGGGAAAGGAAGAAGGGAAAAAATGTTGAAAAATGTTGACGTGATTTAATTTTTTTTTTTTAAATGCTTACAAAAAATGTTCACTCAGGACTCAGAGTCTTAAGGGGACTAATTCAAATAGTACCACCACATCTGTTCAAGGTAAACAAAATAATTAATTACCAATAGTTAATTAGCGTTTTTTTTTAAATTGATTCTTGTGTTGTCAGGTATATATGGCTCCTTTTGTCTCGAAAGGCAATGGATGCGCCCAAGTGAGTCACTGGTTTTGGCTTAATCTTGAGACGGGGCAGAATCTGGTGTGGCTAATCAAGCCAATTCTAGAACGGCAGACTTTGCCACAATTCGTACATGTGTATGCCTCTGATTTAGGGCTAGCAGACAGGGCAGCTTTCTTTTTTTCCCTCTTGATTAAAGCCGCTTCAATTCTTTTGTTCTCAGCAAGGGTTGTCCCAGCACGCACAGTCTGTCTCCATGCACTCCGGTCTTTGGCTATGTTTTCCCACATACTTTCACTGATGCCTGAGGCTCTCATGTCTCGCTTGCAGACATCTCTATATGTTAGTCTTGGGCGGCCCTTGGGTCTGACTCCTTCCACAAGCTCAGCATATAAGATATCTTTCGGGATTCTACCATCTGGCATGCGGGTGACATGTCCGAGCCAGCGTAATCTTCTTTGTGTCAGGAGAGCATACATGCTGTTCATATTGGCCAATCTCAAAACTTCCTGATTGGAGACATGGTCCCTCCAAGAGATGCCCATTATGCGTCTCAGGCAGCGCAAGTGGAAACTATTCAATCTGTGCTCTTGGTACATGTATGTTGACCAGCTTTCACTGCCATAAAGGAGAGTGCTCACAACACAGGCGTTGTAGACTAGGATTTTGGTCGCTGTGGTCAATTTACCATTTTCCCAGACGCGCTTGGAGAGTTTTGCCAATGCTGTGGTAGCTTTTCCTATCCTTTTTGTCAGCTCGATGTCTAAGTCTAGGTTACTGACAATTGTTGAACCCAAGTAGGTAAATTCCTGCACCACTGAAAGGGTGTGGTTCCCAATTTGTATTATAGGTATTTCTGCGACGTCTTGTGCCAGGATTTCGGTCTTGGAGAGACTTATAGTAAGGCTAAACTCTTGACAAGCAGCTGCTAAGGCGTTCACTAGCTTCTGTAGACCTCCTTGTGAGTGAGATACGAGTGCCGCGTCATCTGCAAACAGCAGCTCCCTTATCAAGATACGACGCCTTTTCGTTTTGGCTTTAAGACGTGCCAGGTTAAAGAGCCTTCCATCGGATCTGCTATGGATGTATATTCCGTCTTCCAGGGATTTAAAAGCATAGTACGATAGTACGACTGAGAAGAAGATGCCAAATAGTGTAGGGGCCAGTACACATCCTTGTTTTACACCGCTCTTAATGGAGAATGGCCTGGAGGAAGAACTTTCAAACTGAACGGTGCCCTGCATATTTTCGTGAAAAGCTGACACTAGTTTTCTTAACTTATTTGGGCAGCCGATTCTCTCTAGTACAGCAAACAGACCGCTTCTGCTAACAAGGTCAAAGGCCTTGGTCAAATCAATAAAAGCTATGAAGAGGGGCTGCTTTTGTTCTCTGCTCTTCTCCTGTAGCTGCCGCAGAGAGAAAATCATATCTGTTGTAGATCTACCTGCCCTAAAGCCACACTGCGACTCTGGATAAACACGATCTGCCAGGATCTGTAATCGCTTTAGTAATACTCTAGCAAAAGCCTTTCCGACTATGCTAAGCAGTGAGATGCCTCTGTAATTGTTACAATCAGAGCGGTCGCCTTTATTTTTATAAATTGTAACAATGTTGGAGTCTTTCAATTCCTGGGGGACCATTCCTTGTTCCCAGCACAAGCTTAGCAGTTCATGGAGTGGTTTGATTAGGGCATGTTTTCCAGCCTGAATTACTTCAGCAGGAATGCCATCTCCTCCGGGTGTTTTCCCATGTGCAAGCATGTCAATGGCAATGCTCAGCTCCATTACTGAGGGCGTTTCGTCTAATTCCGTCAAAACTGGAAGTGATGGGAAGTTGGAAACAGCATTTGGTGAGATGGCGTTTTCAATCTGGTAGAGTTCTGCTTAGTGTTCTACCCCATCGTTCCATTTGCAGCGCACGATCGCTGATGATTGAGCCATCTTTTGACTTGAGCGGAGCACACTTGCTGGTGTGAGGTCCAAAGGCTTTTCTCATGCCCTCATATAGTGCTCTTATGTTTCCACACTCTGCACAAGATTGAATATCTTCGCATAGCTCCTGCCAGTATTTGTTAGCACATTGTCTCGCTACTCTTTGGGCATTGTTACGTGCAGCTCTGAGCCTTTTTAAGTTGCTTGGGGTGGGATCCTTCTTGTAGATTAGCATGGCTGCTCTCTTGTTCGTAGTGGCAGTTTCCATTTCTGGTAGACTAGCTTCAAACCAGTCTTCGCTTTTCTTGGTTTTGTTTCCAAATAAATAATTGTGCCAAATTTCAGTAAGTTGATATAAGCTTTGTAAAAAACGCCCAGCATTCTATAGAATGCCTACATTTCACACTTTGTCAATAACATACATATATACATACAGACACACACACACACATATATTCAATTCGTTAAATAAATAAATAGGACAATCACTAACAAAACTTCCATTTCAATGAAACCAATAAGCCTTAAATACTGTCATGAAGTTGTATCTGTTTATTTAGACAAAAAACATTAATATATTACTTTACAACAAACCAAAAAAAAAAAAAAAAAACAGGTGATAAATGTATTTAATGTTGCAATGAAAAATACTCCGGCTCAATGAAAGTGCTTTAAAGCATTAGTAATATTTTGATAAAGAAGGCTGTGGAATAGAAAATGAACACATAATGTGTATTAAATTTATAAAAAATGTGTATCCATATAACCATTACAAGATCAACTTAAGCATATCTATTGGTATTTGGTAAATTTCAAATGATTTACCTTGCATCTGGTTTGTCCCTCAAATCTTCTAATATCCTCTGTACACCAATAGTTTTTAAGACAAGCATACGCTGGTAAGCACCTGCATTAGGAAAACATGCAGACTCTGATCAGGGCTAATGATCAGTTCTTAGCCAATAAATAACAATTTGATTTTATCAATACTAATTAGACATAATGCACATGATCGTAGCCGGAATTTTTTTCGAGGGGGGGGGGGGAGAGAGGCTCTGATTGATGAAGACGAGGATCTGGAGAACTGTCAATTTGAGATCGATGTCTGAAGAAATTCTAGGCCGTTCAGGCAGCATGAAAGAATTAATGGACACAGAAAGAAGCAAGATCCAGGAACACATGGACACGATTAAGAAGGAGATAGTGAAACTAACAGGTACATTTCAGTCACAAGTGAGTACAGAGGAAGGATAAATATATTTATTGTTGGGGGAGCAGTTACCTAATCAAGATTGTGGCTGTAGCACTGTCTGGGACTGTGTTGTTGGCAAGTCTTGTGGGTGTAGATTTAAGACGAGGAACCTGACGATTGATGCGAGGATCTCAATGAGAAGTACCAAGTTGAAAAGAAAGAAAGAGATGAGGAAGCAAGAGGAGATAGCTGTTATGTGTCTGAAGCTTTTGCTCCTGAATGTATTTGCTACACATAGATCAAGTAAAGGTAGGGTCTGTGTCCAAGACTGTCTGCCAGTACTTATGTCTGTCTGCCAGTACTTATGAGGGAAACTCAATCTTGATAACTGCACACTAGTGTTTAACAAGAACTGAAAGTGTGGCACCTCGAATGGAGATACCCACAAATATGTGGCAGAGGAGATACCTGGAAATATGTGGCAGAGAAGATACCTACAAATATTTGTCAGAGAAGATACCTGGAAATGCGTCTCAGAGGAGATACCCCAAATGTGTGGCAGAGGACATACCCGCAAATGTTTCGCAGAGGAGATACCCGCAAATGTGTGGCAGAAAGGATACCTGCAAACTGCATGTCAGAAGAGATACCTGCAAACAGCGTGGCAAGGAGATACCTGTAAAATGTATGGCAGAGGAGCTATCAGCAAACTGTGTGGCTGGCTTCCTGTGGGACAACAAATCCTTCACAAGACGTTCATCGAAGTCTACTGATGATGTTTTAGAACTAAGGCCCTGGAAATTACAATTACCACTACTACTTCCTTTGTGTCAAATCATGACATCATCTCAAGACTGGCCAACTGGAGAAAGAGGCACCTGCAGAAAACAGTACAGAGGACTTTGTAGGTGTGACTCCAACCAATCAACCTCCACCTGAACTTGCAAACTTCCAACCTCGTTGTGAACTTTTCGGAACCAAAAGCATTAAGAAGGGTGGCAATGTTATTACCCTGCTCCTATACTGACTCATGATGTGTACCAGCTGTTAGGCACAAGAAATGAACAGTCTAGAGATGAACGCTAACATTAGAGAAGAAGCAAGGGAGTATGGAGCTGATGGAGAAGCTATGCTAAAGACATGTCCTATTAATAAAGACCTGTATTGGTTGAGTTGTCTTCATTCGATTGTTACAATATAAAAGCTGTTTTGTTCAAGTATTTCTATCGTTCAAAGACAATGACTACTAATTAGTTCTATCCTACAAAGTCACTTTTAATGAGCATGAAATAAAAATACTGTATGTGACTGTGACAAGTCAAAAACTCGCTGTCAGAGTCACTCAATTTTATCACAGCATTAATTATTATTTATCTTTATTTATTTATTTTATTTTAATTATTTCCCCATCCTATCCCCAATTTCTCCACCCGCCCCCACCCTTTCCTCTCCAGGCTAGACTTAGTTGACCACATGGAAGATGGCTAGGCCACGCCTTTCATTTATCTTCCCTTGACCGGGGCAAAGATACACACATTCTCTTTGATTGTAATGGCCGGATGTCTTACGGGCGCAGTTGACACCACCTTGTGTGGATTGCAAGTCTCTCTTCCCCACGACTCTCTTTGATCTAGGAGACCACGAGGACAAACACGCCCATTGACCTTCCCAATGTGCGACTCCCATCTCAAGTCTAATTCACCCACGTGTAAGATGATCCTTAGCCTAGGACATTTCCTGTTTCCGCCCACATCTTCCAGGCCTGTATATAAGGTAAATTAAATCAAGTCAGACTTTCTCTTTTTCTCATTCGAGCTGAGCTATCAAGTCTGGACTGCTTCATTTATTCTTTCTCTTAGAGGAATACCTGGTGGTAAGCCGAACTTAATCACAGGTTCCATCTTAATTACTTTGTGCATATTTCTCACTGGAGATTATCATGTGTATTTTATTACTTCATTTATATTTAATTAGTGCATTGTGTATTTCTCACTGTCGTAAGTAGAAAACATAAACATATCCTATGTATGTAATTAAGTATTGCATTAATCTATTAATGCTGCGTTGCTCAATTGATCGTTGATGCAACCATGTATATATTTGTACATCCATTTTATTTCCTTTATCTCGGCTGATCGCCTGGATGATTTTACTATCGCACTAATACTGCGCTTAGAAAGGAGATATGAGTTATCTCCCCTGTATTGAATTATCTCCCCTGTAGTCATTTCACTCTGACGAGAGTTGCGCCACTTGAACGGACACCCTCTCCATTCAAGCGCGCTCCATTGTTCTCGACCCACGGTCGTATGTAAACAAACCATCTTGGTCGCTGACCACTGCCCATTTCACCCCCCCCCCTCTTTCTCTATCCACCTGTGTTGTTTATTTGAGATTATTATTTCCCCTTCTATGTAAATTTTATATTATTACTTTCCCTTTTATGTACATTTCTATATTGCCATTATCTGCCATCTATTTTCCAAGTCCCATTTGTCATCATCCCCCCCCTTTGTGCTTTAAAGCAATTCTACCAATCTGACGAATGCACCTCAGTCGAGGGCATCGATAAGATGCATGAGAGACATGTCCTAACTTGTCTTTATTTATCCGCAGCCTCCCTCAGGTGTCTGTCTATTTGCTATCGAGAATCCCCTATCGCCTTTGTGCTTAGTGCTATTTAGCGCTGCACTTGCCTATTCATCGGATCAATTGCTAGTTGCTATTGAGTATCATCTCCCGCCTACGTGGATCTACTCAACTCTACTACTTGGCGCTATTGGCCTTGCCCGCCTACTCGACAGCCCACCTGTCAACTTATTGGGTGCGACGTCCCTATAGACCCAGATCGGTGCGAGACGTCATAGCCACGCCAAACCTCCTGCAACTCACTGGACTAAGCCTGTCAACTACGCTGCCCATGGCAGATCAGCTCTGCCCGCAGTAACCTTGTGCCCACAGTAGCCGGCCACCCGCCCTACTGTGCCCACTACAGATATCAGAACTTTGGATTGATACTCCACAAGGACTGAATCACCGGCGTCCCTCTATCCGCTAGAGCGCCACCTCCAGCTGAAGAACCTCAAGCCAGGACACAGCCAGCTGCGACATCAACAGGACAACCAGCTAAGTCAGAGGACAAAGTGACATACTCTTATTAAGTGCAAGAGTGATGATTAAACATAGTATTCACTAGAGATAGATGCAAACCCTCCCCCTTTTTATTATTATCTGTAAATATTTATGTAAATAAATATTCTTCATTTTAACTTTGTATCTTTCTTTCATTGCTTGTCACGTTGCGTGCCTGCTTCCGATTTATATGCTGACGGGTTGGGGTGTGATAGCTTTAAAAATAATCATCCCCTAGACATTAAACGCGCCAAACACACGGCACATTTCCCCACCTGTCACAGTGACTTTAAAAAAGAAATCTGGTATTTACAAAAATCAATGTAAGCTTACCATCTTCTGATGATTCAATTAGATTGGTTATGAACTGTATGACTGGCAGCTGAAGGCTGAGCTCAGAATAATTCTCAGTGTCCTGAAATGTTTGAAACTCTATATAATTAAATGTATATACCCTTTTTTATTTTACATTACATTATTACAATTACATCCTTTACATCATTATTAAATTACTTCCATATACCCACCTTCCACAGCACATCACATACTTTTGGCCAGGAAATTCTAGTATCACTTTTCTCCTAAATAAATTTCTGATTATTTGTCAGCTTCTCAAGTCAATATTAAAATCTACTATATATTTGTAAGTTAACACTCACTGACATACCAGACATTGAATACAAGATTTCCTTAACTATCGCATGTATCCACATTAAATTTCGTACACAGGTTACTTTTACCTCCTACAAGCTAACTAAGATTGCTTTTTGATACGCAGTCTGACCGCCGCAATTTGTGAAAAACCGCAAGCTCTATCAAACCTTTGTATTTTATTTTTGGTATTTCCAATAAGGCTAATTAGAAAGCATAAATAGAAATATGTCACAAATTCCATATTTTTAGATCAATTTTTTTCTAAGTCTTTTTATTTTTAATATGCCTTACATCATTCCCACTTCCTTTGAAAAATTGACACTGTATGAATTTTTTTACCTAGATCTAAAGGAAATAAATTAACCTCTTTTTTGTTGTCAATAACTCTGAAACCTTTTGTGATACCGAAGTCAAGTTTTAAATTGAAAATGTTGCAGAAAGGTTTGTCTTACCTCTTCGCGATTGCTTACTAAGAAATTGTTTCATATAGATTTATAAAACTGAGGAAATTCATTTCACTTTTTTATTTTGATATTTCTAAAAAATGGCCACAGTGTTTGTATTCAGTTTATTTCGATAGATGTAGTTGTTGTTTTTTTTTTTTTTTCAAGAGAGAAAGGGAGAGAGCAAGGGTCCGAAAAACCCCCATAAAAAAACAAAATCCTAATAGCATACATTTCACTACTTAAAAAAGGGTCTAATAAACGACAATTAATAAACCCAAATTGATATTTCTTTTTATTTAGAGAACAAAATACCAATAGAAATGTAGAAAGGGGAACAGGAATGTGTATGAAGGACTAACTTTCAGAAATTTTGGCGGGAGAGGGGAGATAAGTGGTACTAAAATCAACGGGCCCAAAACGTGAGAGAGAGTATGTGTCGAGGGTTCATTATGAAGCGGGTCTTTCTAAATCAAGTCTATGTGAGAGAAATTACGATGCGCAGGTAAAAAAAAACACAAAATGGAGATTCCAGAGAGAGCGAGATAAAGAAAGAGAGCAGGCCATGAAATTTCATTGTAACAGATACACAAATTCACTTGTATCAGATACACTAATTCACTTGTATCAGATACACGAATTCACGTGTATCAGATACACAAATTCACGTGTATCAGATACACAAATTCACGTGTATCAGATACACAAATTCACGTGTATCAGATACACGAATTCACTTGTATCAGATACACGAATTCACTTGTATCAGATACAGTAATTCACTTGTATCAGATACACTAATTCACTTGTAACAGATACACTAATTCACTTGTATCAGATACACTAATACATTTGTAACAGATATACTAATTCACAGGATAAAAATGTTTGTTAGGTTGATTGTTGAAATGTGTCCCGCTTATTAAAATTTAAAAAAAAAGGAAAAGAAAGGGGTGTTTTGGCATAATAAAAAATATAAAGCCTAGGAACAAGTCCGTCATAATAAACAATAAAATGCCTAGGAACAAATCAAAGGGCGTAATGCTAGTAATTTATAAGCTTTATTTTTATTATCATTTTTTTTTTAGCGTAACTGATTTTGAAAAGAGATTAGTTATTCCTGGTGTAGACGGGTACTTAAAGGCTTAGAAAGCATTTACTACTACATTGGTTTGGTTGACAGTAACAGCAAGACAGATCATATTAGGAAAGGGAAATATTTTGGTAAGTGAAATCTAGATCCCTTTAAAGTTTTTTGTTATGGTATTTGTCAATATAACGTTAGGAAAAAAAAACAAACACGTACATTATATTTTGTGTGCTTTCTGGTGTATGAGCTACTAAAAGATTTATTAATAGTAATTTGGCTTCTTATCTTTATGCTGATGAGCTGTAAGCTCTTTTGCATTCTGTGCTTTTCCACACTGCCATACAGAGTGTTGGTTATTGTGGTAATAGGGTTTTGTTCACAAAAAAGTCATTTTAAATTTTACAAGTTAAAGTATATTAGTTGTTTACCAGCAGTTTGGTACTACAAGTCAATGAGCGTCAACAACAATCTCCCTGTCTACAAGTAAAATATACAAGTTAACGCTGGTCATATACAGAACGGAGACACACAGGACCTCATGTATTAGGTGAGAGGGATCGTTTGCTTCAAATGAATATTTTCTATGGAAGAAGGTAGGATTGTGGTGGTTGTCTTACCAAGTATTTAATAATACATTGTATATCTTCAGTTTTGCCAATAATATGAGCTTTGCAGGATGGACCATCTGCCATGTTACTCAGTGCACAGAGGGCCTGTAAGAAAACCATACACTAAATAAAATGTAGGGTAACGAAAATCAGCACATAAAGATAGCAAAAGTAAAGATCAAACATTTCAAGTTAAAATGTAATAGACCTCAATATTATCTTGGCTTCTTCAACATTACATTTCACTAAGAATATGTCAGATATTATGTTTTCAAATGTTTTATTAAATCAACATTAGTGAATAAACTGATTGTCTCTTTGAGACAAAACAAAAAAAAAAAATTTAAAGGCATTGACTTCGGATCTAAAGATTTAGATTTCAAAATTTTACATGAATTTACTTAGAAGTAATGGACCTATAGTCTTTAGTTGTGTCCTACTTTAATATAACAAAAAAACGTGTTAACATTTAAAGCTTTATTACACTGAATGACGAAAATAACTACACACAGTAAATGTCAAGACACGGAATAGGGTCAGTACACAATTTCATGTGAATTCACAAATGTAAACAAACACTAGGGGTGACAATTGATATAAACAAATTCATGACAAGTTGTTTTTATGATTACATAGAATACGTTTTAAATTTTTACCTGTTCAAGTACATAAACTGGAGAATTTTGATCACGGACAATGCGAAAAACTGCATCTATTACTTCACTACCAAGAGCTTTCACCATTCTGTCAATGATCTTAAAATACATTTGTAACTATAAAACTAAAAGTTCATTATAATATTCTATATTTCTAAACTGAAAAAAAACACCAAAAAAACAACATTTAAGCGCAAGTGCATTTGATGATTGTATAATAGTCTGATGTTTTCATAATTGACATTAAAAATTGGATTGATAACTCTTATCTTTTCACAGCTTTAAGAAAATTATTTTTGTATATATATACATATGCAAATAAAAATGGAAATTAAGGAAGACATGTTTTATTGATTTTAGCCTACAACAATTTTTTTTACGAAAAGATATTTAGTAAATTTTCTTGACTTAACTGTTTTATCTCCATTTCTACGTTCAGAACGTATTCGTGAAAGTGGGCTTATATCTCTTTCATCTCCTTCATTAGCCTATCGACAGAATACATTTTGGTAAGTAAATCATGAATACAACAAAAACATTTCATACAAGAAAATGTAAAAAAAAATTGTTTCTAAAGTTGCCATTTAAAAAATGTTTCAATGTTTCTTTATGTAATTCAAACAAAGAAATTCTGAGAGCCATGAATTAATTGTTTTAACATTTAAAGTTAAATACTTTTAACAAATGTTGTACCTCTAAACGAAAGCATTTATTATGGTTGATATACAGATATATAGCTTTTGGTTTACATACACTAGTAAGAAGATTTCTAACAACAGCTAAAGCCTTTTGTCTAATGATCATGACAGGGTCCTCTATTCTTTGGATCAAACAATCTGTTCTCATTGTTTCAATGATTCTCATTCTCAAACTCTCACTTGAACAATAGGTCAAGGACTAAAATACAAACAAAAAACAGGCAAAGTATAAAACAAGGATATTTTACAAGGATTTTGGGCAATTGATGTATGTGTATTTTGTGAAAGGTAAATCTTTTGTGAAATGGTGATTAAGACATATTTTATGACATGTTAAGTCTTGTCTTTCATGTTTTCCCAATTTCTTTTCCAGAGCAGTTTGTTATAAGGGTTTCTTCCTAAGATGTGTTGATAAAGGATGAGGAATTTTAAATGTGAACAGTTTATGACATCACAAAATTCAAGCAGCAAGAGCTATTGCTGGCCTAAAAGGAAGTCACCAGACAATGAACAGTCATGTATTTGTTGGGAATATTGGTAAGTCCAGGTTAGCTTATTTGTATAACGTTTATTTACATGTTAACATTAATGTATGCATGTTGTTTTTTCAATAATGCTTATGGATTATCTTTATGACTGATAAAATGGTTTTAACATGAAAAAAGGGGTGTGGCTTCATAAATGTTCACCTGTACCTTAGTCTGTATCCTTTCTTCTGTCTTCAGAATCTCATTCACTGACAGTTCCCTCCATTCCATTGATGTCATTTCTTTTTTCTGCTTCTTCTTTTTGCTGACAAATCCTTTCAAGCACTAAGGATCTCTTAATTTGGCTGTACAGTCTTAGCTTATAGTTTCTGACTATGTTTAGAAGGTTGTCATCAGATCCAATCGCCAATGTGTTGCTGCTTCGGATTACCTCATTTCTGATGCAGTCTTTGTAGATAATACCTAGACTTTTCCCATAACATCTTGCTTCAATGAATCAATGTCATCATGACCAAGCAATGCATATATACAAATTATAAGTGCTGGTGTGGAGTATGCAGTTCTGGCATTTAATTCAGTTCTGATTCTTTCATCTGAAATTTTAGCTCTGAGATATTTAAAACTTGTCAATGTTTTTCCATGTTGAAGAATGTTTGCTGTTGGTAATAATGTGCTGTTTTTTTTCTAAATTCCATGCCATATTCTGCGGGAGTATTGTCTATTCTTAAATTTGAGAAAATACTGTAATAACTGTTTTCTTGTAAGTTTTCAGTTATATAAAATATGGGGAAAAAGTAAATAAGTTTAAAAATGATAGTTGCTAAGTCTAAAAATTTGATACAACATAATTATATTGTTATTTTTACTCACCATTATAGCCCAAATAGCATTCAGTCTTACTGTGTTATCTGAATTTTGGCAGTATTCAGCTAAAAGATCAACAGCAGCACCTTGTAAAAGAGACTAAGAGCAGAAAAAAACAACACTTCAATACCAGTTTAGCTTAGGAAGTTTTCACACCAACAAAATAGGTGTCATGAAATTTCTTTCTCTTGGTTTGTATTGTCATCAAATAATCATGAAAACAGTTTTTAATATATAAACATTTAGATTTTAGAGGAAAATTTGAAATGAAAATACATATGTGATTTTTCATGTTTCATCAGTCAAAAATACTAGCGTAAGTCACATCACATCATTTTTTTCAATCCTTTGCCCCATTTCTATGTCAGCCCAGTTTGTTAATTGCAAGTGTCTCTTAGATCATTTTTACCTAAAATATTTTCATGAAGGATTTATAAATAAATGCTTAAAAAAGTAAAGATTTTAAAGGAGACTTTTACATGAAAATATGTTTGATTTGTTTTATGTAGGTCTTGTAGTCTACTTTAAAACATTTCATTCATGATACATGTTTCTTTACATTTTGTAAACAATGTCAGCCAAGTAAACCAACAATCTTAGCAATTCTTTCTCAAATAACCACAAACTTTTAAAGT
Organism: Biomphalaria glabrata; assembly: GCF_947242115.1. Lineage (NCBI taxonomy): Eukaryota > Metazoa > Mollusca > Gastropoda > Planorbidae > Biomphalaria > Biomphalaria glabrata. The sequence continues at coordinate 18,128,251 of NC_074726.1, forward strand.
ATAGATGTATACTTATTGCCATTAGCAATGTTTTATCTTGATAACCATCAAACTTCAGTGATTGCTAAAAGCTGTTACATCTGTTTGCTAATGACATGATCATTTTAGTAACTGTAATCATATTTTGATAATGATCATGAAGTCTCTGAAGTTATCAACATTTTGGTCTAAGATAATGAAAAAAAAGCTCACAGGCTAAACACTCAGATTGCTTTGTATCTTATCTAATAAATTACAGACATTACTTCAAAAAAGAACATAATTACATCCTAGGCATTTCATGGGTCAATCTAGTCATGCATGTCGATCAGTGACAAACTCAGTCGTTGGTTTTCCTGACTGATTCAGGAATTGCTCTATCGGTACAAGATCTAGGGAAGAATAAGCATTTGTGCAGATTTGTCCTAGCATATATCTCTGTGTCTTTCTGAATATTTTATAAGGTTTTGGTTTTGTATTTGTAAATTATGGATCAGTCTTTATGTATTATTGCTGCTTTACCTTTTAGTATTCTAATCTGAAGTGTCTCTAAATTTAGTAATTTTACTAATGGTATTTTTCTAATCTAATGTGAAGTGAATATTTGTTTGTTATAAATGTCATGTCTTTATTTTGCATATGTGCTAGTTTTTCTTTATATTCTTTTGAAACAGGATGCATATTCTAGCATTGGCCTAACCAACGTTAAGTAGCATTTTAGTTTTAAGACTAAGACTAAGACTGCTTTATTGATCCTTATGGAAATTTATTTATTTTTTATATATTTTTTTTTAATAAACCCTAATGCTTTTTTTTATTTTTAAGATAATTTTGTCAATATGGGAATTCCATGATAACGATTCATATATTATAGCACCTAGATATTTTGAGTTTTTAGTCTGTGTAACTGGTTTACTATGAATAAAAAGTAGTTTTTATTATTTTATTTTTTTTGGTTACTCTAAATAATTGGCATTTTTCTGGGTTGAAAGACATGCCCCAATTTGATTCCCATTTCTGTAATTCTTTTAATTCTTTTACTCTCCATAAAATTTTAGTATCTTGTGTTGTTTTTTTTATTGTTCTATATATTATGCAATAATCTGCTAATACTCAAACTTTTGTTCCTGAACTAATGCAATTTCATTGCTCATTTATGTAAATTAGAAACAGTTGTGGTCCTAAGACTGTTCCATGAGATACACCTGAGTTTACTGTTATTGGTATTCATTTAGAGCCATTTATTGTTACAGTTTGTTTTCTCCATGCCAGGAAATCCTGAATCCATTGGTGTAATGAGCCAGTAATGCCAATATAGTTCATTTTTTAAAGCAAGCAATGGAGTTAAACTTTGTCCCATGCCATTAGTAAAGTCTAATATAAGTTGCATTAAACTATTTACATTATAATGTAATCTAAAATCATCTCTAAATTCTCATTTGAACAACCTGGATTGGCACCATATTTAGGATTTACGTAATGTATTTATGAATAGCTTTTATCTCATCTAGATCTATCCTACTCCACACAATGAAGCTGTTGAAAGGAATTATAGCAAATTTTTGCACAAGAGATAATATAAAAATGATTAGTTGTTTTACAAACTAATAGCACACAACATAGAGGTATCACTGATACAATGACCAAGAGTTAATTCTTTTTTGCCTATATAGCAAACAACTATATTGGACAGATAAGTTAACTAAAAGCTTTTGTGTTGATTTTAGGCATTATGTTTGTCTATTAATAGCCTACATGAGTGGTTCATGATGAAATAAAAAAACAATACATGCCTCGCCCTATGATGGAAACATCATCAACCCTTTGATGAACCTTAAAGCTTTAAAAAAAAACTTTTTTTTTTGTTCTGTGTTTTAACAGATGGATAGACAATTAATTTGGCCCGACTAATTCTCTTTGACAATAAAAAAAATCTATCAATCCTAAGAAATGATTTCCTACCTCTTTACTTGGGCTGAACTCCAAAACCAGGTTACACAAACAAGTCATTGCTAGCACCATGATCTCATGATTAGTAGATTGAAGCATCTATTCAAAAAGAGGCTCAAAATAGAATTAACTAGCATACAATTTTTGTGCATATCAAATATTTTCTAACATGAACTATATTAATTACCCCAAGTAAAGGTTTCCAAACAGCATTATCATGTAAAACAGTTCTAATCTGATGAACAGAGCGTGTAAGAGACTGCAAACATCTTAAGCTTGCCGCCACTTCCGCTTGATTAGGGCTCAACATACAAGTCATTATTTGGTCAACCAGTCCTTCTCTTTGAATCACCTATAAGTGGAATATTAATATTTCAATGCAAGTACATTTCTTGACTGAATCTTAGTACTATTACTGTTATCAATTGAGTGGCATGTAATGTGTGGTGAATGCCCTAAGAGTTAGTTTAATCATTATGGTTTTTTCTTGAATTCAAGTGAGTTATCATATGTTTATAATGAGTAATACCATGAGATAATACAGATACATTTTTTGTAATTACAGCAAATTTGTATACTATCAAATTTAAAATATTTGAAAGTTTGTCAGTCAAATTGGAACAAAATTTGGATTACGGTTTACTGAAGTAAATTGGCATTCAAGTAAGTAAAAGTTTCATCCCATTAGGACTAAAGAAAAAATGAATATAAAACTTTTCAAGAGTTTGGAGTTCATCAGGCAGATTTTTTTTTGGATTTAAAACAAAATTTGTAATAACTAAAGGGAATTTTGAAAATCCAGCTTATTATAGTAAACTGCTTTTGTTTACATTTTGATAGCTACAAGCAGTAGAGATTGGAAATGTAAAAAGTGCATAAAAAAGTACTATATTTTATAAAATGCATAGCTTCTTATATCTTAACTTATATAATACAGACGTTACTTCAAAAAAGAAGATGATTACGTCTTATCAACTCTTTCTGTACACCAAGAACATAAAATATGTAGCAATTTATAAAGCTGCCACCATTATTAAAATTTCTAACAACAAGATAATAGCATTGAAGAAATATTTTTTTATACGTATAAGATATCTTAAGAAACAAGGCATTGTCTTTGAGTCTAGAGATGAGTGCAGTATTTCAAAACACTATGCAGACCCAGTTGCCCTCTACATATTATGTCACATTTGTCCCCTTCTACATTTGTCTTTGGGTCTCATAGGAGTGTCCAGCTGTCTAATTCAGAAGCCATGTACTTCCAGCTGTTTTTCTCTATGCGAGAAGGCAAAATGACCCCTAAGCTGCTCTTAATAACACTTCCTTGGAACACCTCTATTTCACTATTCTACTTTAAGCTTAAAATAAAGATCCCTCATGCATGAAAGATATCCTATAATCAACAAATAGTGCTTCTACACAGTCTACACCAGCGGTCAGCAAGGTAGTCTTACCAGTGTAAGCCGATATGGAGAGAATTTTTTGCAACAAGAAGTATGCCTTTTTAACTCCAAAACTTGAATTTTTTTTATGTTCTAGTAACATGACGTAAAATGGTTACTAGTTTCTTTGATACATCAATCTTTTATTTACACTGAAGTAAATTTTCAATTCTTGACAAAGATAAGGTGTGACCTAATTCTTTTTGCAACAATTATTCTAGGGAAATCAAGCTAATATATTGTTATAAACTTGGTGGTGGCACAGAGGGGTAGTGGTGTGTGTGTAGTCAGCCGACGCAAATCGCCCCAGGCCAGCGCTAGACGAGCGGTCAACCGTGACGAGCTACGATGGTCAGCCGAGTCGAGTGTCAACAGGACAGTTTGGAAAGGATCGCCGTCGTGAACAGAGCTCAGGAGCGTCACGAGAGTTGAAGTCATCTGACCACCTAGAAACGTCGAGCGGCGTTCTGTCCGGTTCGAGAAGGCCAGTAGGGACCCTATATAAGAGCGGAGGTGACGCAGTCAAGACGGTTCAGAGCCCGGTTCACTACAGTCAGGTCGACGACAGCACAGTTCAGCAGTGTGGTTCTGTACGGAGCATTACGACGGTTCAGTGCGGAGTACTGTCAAGTACAGTTGAGATGGCCGGCGTCTTGATCTTGGTCTGCGATCGAGTCCGACACAACGAGCCTAGTGTGTGAAGTTAGTCCTGAACTGTTGAACCCAGTGAAAGCCCGGAACGAGACGGAGAGGCCAGTGCAAGAGTTGATACGGCGGTACAGTGTTATCGGAGAGATATTTGTACAGTGTACGTGTTGCCAATTGTACAGTATTGGCTGTTATTTATTCAACTATTAAACAGTTACGTTACTTTGGAGCACTGAGTTGTCAAGTTCTTTAGGTTGGTGGTGTATGGTGCAGTTTGCAGAGAGCCTGGATAGTGAGATTCGTAAAAACTGGTGTCAGAAGTGGGATCGGATTGGATCGGATCTACTATGGCTCGTCTGAAACTGCTGTACGAACTTGAATTTAGAGAACTGAAGCAAGAAGGCTGAAGGCATATGGAAACAAGGAAACTTTACAAGCACGCCTCCGAGAAGACATTTTGGAAGAAAAAGAAGATCCTGACACATATCTTTTTGAAGTCGAACCTAACTTGCTGGAACAGATCACCAGTAGCATGGCAGCTATGCTGGAACAGATGGCAGCTATGCAGGGACAGATCGCCAGTAGCAAACAGGCGCAGATGGCAGCTATGAACTCGGGGCTGGAAAACACCAATTACAAGATAGATGCCATGAACACCAAGATAGCCCCCATGAACCAATGCATACCTGCTGTGGAGGAGAGAATCATCAACTCAGACGTTCGTTCAGATGCTAAAACCAGAGAGAGGAGCCTTGGTGGTGATCATGAGGACCCATTGAAACCTGACGAAGCCGTTGAGAGACATATGCAAGTCGAGAGATACCAGCCAGGTCCGAACCTAACAGACGTTGGTCCAGCTGCCAAGACTGGAGAGGAAAGTCCTGATGATGGTAAAGAGAATCCAAGGCAGTCTGACGTTGACATTGATGGATATTTGAAAGACGAAAGTCATCGACAAGGTCTGAAACCAACAAGTGATTGGCCCGATACTGAGACGAGAGAGAGAGGTCCTGATGGTGGTGAAGAAAGCCGAATGGAGCCTGAAGCTGAAGACGAGGGACCTTTGCACGAGGAGTGTTGCCAACCTGCCCCACGAGCATGCCCTCCAGACATGGCTGAAGATGATGACCTGTTCCACAATTCCCTGTCCTGTGGATTTGAAGCCCATCCCAGTCCTTCGCAAAGCCCTATGAAGCCACCTCTTTTGCCAACGATCTTGGTATCCCCAGCCCTTACATCCTATACCTCTCCATGTGTCAAGCGGCTGCCCTCAATACCGAACAAGACAGTGATGCAACCACAAAATCACTGCAGTCACATGAAGACCAACTGGCGGTGAAGAAGAATGCGACTTTTCCTGAGTGCAACATGGATGACGATCCGCTCACGACATCAATGCAACCAGATGAAGGCTAACTGGAGGAAAAGAAGAAAACGTTTACTAAATTCAACGTGGGTGGCAATGAAAGCACGACGTCAAGGCAAACAGGTGAAGGCCAACTGGAGGAGAAGAAGGAAGCTGACTGCAACATGGATGGCTCCATGAAGCTCAAGAGGCAAGCCAACTGCCACCGATCGACCCCCACCTACAGCGATGAAACTTCACAGCCAATGCCATGATGTTGATTCTGTCTGGGACGGACAGATCTAAGTGTTATAAACTTGGTGGTGGCAAAGAGAGGGGTATTGGTGTGTGTGTAGTCAGCCAACGCAAATCGCCCCAGGCCAGCGCTAGACGAGCGGTCAACCGTGACGAGCTACGATGGTCAGCCGAGTCGAGTGTCAACAGGACAGTTCGGGAAGGATCGCCGTCGTGAACAGAGCTCAGGAGCGTCACGAGAGTTGTAGTCATCTGACCACCTAGAAACGTCGAGCGGCATTCTGTCCGGTTCGAGAAGGCCAGTAGGGACCCTATATAAGAGCGGAGGTGACGCAGTCAAGACGGTTCAGAGCCCGGTTCACTACAGTCAGGTCGACGACAGCACAGTTCAGCAGTGTGGTTCTGTACGGAGCATTACGACGGTTCAGTGCGGAGTACTGTCAAGTACAGTTGAGATGGCCGGCGTCTTGATCTTGGTCTGCGATCGAGTCCGACACAACGAGCCTAGTGTGTGAAGTTAGTCCTGAACTGTTGAACCCAGTGAAAGCCCGGAACGAGACGGAGAGGCCAGTGCAAGAGTTGATACGGCGGTACAGTGTTATCGGAGAGATATTTGTACAGTGTACGTGTTGCCAATTGTACAGTATTGGCTGTTATTTATTCAACTATTAAACAGTTACGTTACTTTGGAGCACTGAGTTGTCAAGTTCTTTAGGTTGGTGGTGTATGGTGCAGTTTGCAGAGAGCCTGGATAGTGAGATTCGTAAAAACTGGTGTCAGAAGTGGGATCGGATTGGATCGGATCTACTATGGCTCGTCTGAAACTGCTGTACGAACTTGAATTTAGAGAACTGAAGCAAGAAGGCTGAAGGCATATGGAAACAAGGAAACTTTACAAGCACGCCTCCGAGAAGACATTTTGGAAGAAAAAGAAGATCCTGACACATATCTTTTTGAAGTCGAACCTAACTTGCTGGAACAGATCACCAGTAGCATGGCAGCTATGCTGGAACAGATGGCAGCTATGCAGGGACAGATCGCCAGTAGCAAACAGGCGCAGATGGCAGCTATGAACTCGGGGCTGGAAAACACCAATTACAAGATAGATGCCATGAACACCAAGATAGCCCCCATGAACCAATGCATACCTGCTGTGGAGGAGAGAATCATCAACTCAGACGTTCGTTCAGATGCTAAAACCAGAGAGAGGAGCCTTGGTGGTGATCATGAGGACCCATTGAAACCTGACGAAGCCGTTGAGAGACATATGCAAGTCGAGAGATACCAGCCAGGTCCGAACCTAACAGACGTTGGTCCAGCTGCCAAGACTGGAGAGGAAAGTCCTGATGATGGTAAAGAGAATCCAAGGCAGTCTGACGTTGACATTGATGGATATTTGAAAGACGAAAGTCATCGACAAGGTCTGAAACCAACAAGTGATTGGCCCGATACTGAGACGAGAGAGAGAGGTCCTGATGGTGGTGAAGAAAGCCGAATGGAGCCTGAAGCTGAAGACGAGGGACCTTTGCACGAGGAGTGTTGCCAACCTGCCCCACGAGCATGCCCTCCAGACATGGCTGAAGATGATGACCTGTTCCACAATTCCCTGTCCTGTGGATTTGAAGCCCATCCCAGTCCTTCGCAAAGCCCTATGAAGCCACCTCTTTTGCCAACGATCTTGGTATCCCCAGCCCTTACATCCTATACCTCTCCATGTGTCAAGCGGCTGCCCTCAATACCGAACAAGACAGTGATGCAACCACAAAATCACTGCAGTCACATGAAGACCAACTGGCGGTGAAGAAGAATGCGACTTTTCCTGAGTGCAACATGGATGACGATCCGCTCACGACATCAATGCAACCAGATGAAGGCTAACTGGAGGAAAAGAAGAAAACGTTTACTAAATTCAACGTGGGTGGCAATGAAAGCACGACGTCAAGGCAAACAGGTGAAGGCCAACTGGAGGAGAAGAAGGAAGCTGACTGCAACATGGATGGCTCCATGAAGCTCAAGAGGCAAGCCAACTGCCACCGATCGACCCCCACCTACAGCGATGAAACTTCACAGCCAATGCCATGATGTTGATTCTGTCTGGGACGGACAGATCTAAGTGTTATAAACTTGGTGGTGGCAAAGAGAGGGGTATTGGTGTGTGTGTAGTCAGCCAACGCAAATCGCCCCAGGCCAGCGCTAGACGAGCGGTCAACCGTGACGAGCTACGATGGTCAGTCGAGTCGAGTGTCAACAGGACAGTTCGGGAAGGATCGCCGTCGTGAACAGAGCTCAGGAGCGTCACGAGAGTTGTAGTCATCTGACCACCTAGAAACGTCGAGCGGCATTCTGTCCGGTTCGAGAAGGCCAGTAGGGACCCTATATAAGAGCGGAGGTGACGCAGTCAAGACGGTTCAGAGCCCGGTTCACTACAGTCCGGTCGACTACAGCACAGTTCAGCAGTGTGGTTCTGTACGGAGCATTACGACAGTTCAGTGCGGAGTACTGTCAAGTACAGTTGAGACGGCTGGTGTCTTGATCTTGGTCTGCGATTGAGTCCGACACAACGAGCCTAATGTGTGAAGTCAGTCCTGAACTGTTGAGCCCAGTGAAAGCCCGGGCAAGAGTTGATACAGCGGTACGGTGTTATCTGAGAGATATTTGTACAGTGTACATGTTGCCAATTTTACAGTATTGGTTTTTATTTATTCAACTATCAAACAGTTACGTTACTTTGGAGCCCTGAGTTGTCAAGTTCTTTAGGTTGGTGGTGTATGGTGCAATTTGCAGAGAGACTGGATAGTGAGATTTGTAACAATATACAAAAGAAGGATATAGCAGGTCGTCCAAATCTATCTCACATTTTTCCTAAAATCGGGAAAAAAAAACAAAAGAGGTACTAGCTACATTTATTTAACTATTTGACTCCAGAAGTACGCCCCAATAGTTGATTTTAACCAGCTATAAAGCTGGCAACGTTGATGTTTTAATTTTTTTTTTCTCCCGTATATGCTTTAAATATTATCTTGAATAGTTTCCCTATGCTAAACATCCAGAATTTCCTTCTTGTGTTTTTACAGTGAATGATTTTTTGCAAGAGTGGGATCTTAAAAAATCTTTATTTATTTTCATTAGATTTATGTTCTGGATGATAATGATAGGTGATAATCAGCTCAGAACATTCATTTTATGTGTTTTTAAATAGTTTTCATATAAAGTTATGTGGAGATATGAATAAATATAGAAAAATTTGTTTTTCTACTTTGGATCATAATAGACCCAGAGCTGTTGACTTGTCCAAGGTGGTCAGTTTTCATTTTTCCAATAGTAGTGGCATGGATAATTAGCTCAAAATTTCCATTTTATATGTTTTAGATGTGTTTTCTTTAATAAGGTTTTGTGACAATATGGATAAATATGATTAAAAAAAATATTTTCAATATGGACCATACATTTTTTCTAATATCAGGTCTAGATGTAAATCCTGGAGGTTTTTTCACAGTCATTAAGTTTTTAATTTTAAATTTCAAACATTAATATAAAAATATTTTTTGTTTTATAAAAATAGCTCTGTGCTATATAAAAAAGGCATGCCTTCCTTTTAATTCTATACTAGATATATCACTTTCTAATAAAAAAAACAAAAAAGTTATAAAACTTTAATTGAAGCATTCTTTTCACTCTGAATGACCAAAAAAAAATTATTATGTCCAAACGTGGAAAATAATTCCGATGTTGAAGAGTTAAACTTTTTTGGGCAACTTTAATGACTTGATTATGTATTTTCATTGGCATAAAAATATTATTAAAAATAATAACAATTTAAAAAATTAACTCAAAAAAAAATTAATTAATTTATTGCAATTTGTTTTTTTTTTGCATTAGCCTTAGTCACTTTCTTGAAGGATAGAAAAATTTTGAGACGGAACAAAAGAAATTGATTTTGTATCATTCTATCATCTATTTCAAAGTTTAGAAAATGTCTGAACACTCCAGAATAGGACGTAAGATTTCACTTTTGTTTTTCATCATCTGAGCTATTGAACTTTGCTTGAAGCAAAACTACTGCTATCTCCAGTGTTCAGGTCTTGGAACAACATTTGTTGCTATTGGTTATAAATGTTGTCTAATATCTAGATATTTGACGCCACACATTCAGCCAGACTGTGATGTACATCAAAAAGAAAAAATCATTCACATGTCATCAAACTTTTTCATTTATTTCCTTTTTCTTCAAGTAATGCTGCCACATGTTCTCAAACGTAGTAAAAGTGTCTCAAGCAATGCCTGAGCTACCTGATCTCATAAAGTAAAGAAGGCCAGTGAATTCAGAGTTTATCTCATCCATAAAATTTCAAATATCGATGACTTAATCCATAACTCCAAATGAAGTTGATGACATAATCATTCCTAATGTGATAAAAATTAATGAAGTGACTCTTAGTGTAGATCAGTGGTTCCCAAACTTTTTTGTCTCATAGACCCCTTGCCTTGTTTTCTGGTTTTCGGTAGACCCCTGTTTAACTTGCACATTTTTTCAAATTCATCAACATTTTTTTTACAACTAATTTCTATCTGTAGTGAGTTGAAAAGTGAAAGTGTAATTTAAAGCTACATACAAAGTTTTAGATATCTATCTTTTTTTATTGATAAAATTCAAATTGAAACCAATTAAAATAAAAATTAATATGTACTGCTGGAATCACCAAACAAACTGGAAATGTCTTTTTGCAGGTTTATCATCCGTTGCTACAGATGTTGTGTTTCAAATAGGAATTTGTTGTTCAATGAAGTAGTGCTTCTAACATGAAATATTAATTAATAAAGTTTTCACAAAGAGCAGTTTTTGGTGTATTTCTTGATCTTTCAAGTGTTGCTCATATATTGAGTCCACAAACATATTATCAGGAGAAGGGGCGAAGCCAGTAAGCGTCAAGTATGAAGGGCTCATATTAGCCTTGGTTGGCTACCCACCTAGCAGAAGTAAAACTGAATTCAAAACTCTTCTGCCTAGCAACTATATTCAAACATGGGAAAGGTTTTGTCAGTCAATCCTGAGTAAAAATAAGGAGCTGGCGACCCTAATGCAGTTTGCAACACACGTCACTACACCCTGTCAGAGCCTGTGACACCACTGATCCCAAACTGTATATATGTCGTTTGCAAAGAATTACATAATAAGCTTTTAATTTTATAACTCATGCCACCGACGTGTCTTTGAACTGTAGTGTTGCTTAAAGCAATATCAGGTGTAGGTTTGTGTAAAACAGTCTTTACAACTACAACGGCTGGTAAAGTCAATGTTTCACTTTTAATGTTTTACGTATTTTGTCATAAAAAAGTATAGTTTCCCTTTCAGATCTTGTGATGGTATTAAAATTATCTGTTTCTTTGGCCAACGGTTAACGAGCAGGGTGTAATGTGGGCAGCACAACGACCAACCGCCTTTACTTTTCCTAACTTAAGTCAGTCACCCATTAGAGTTGGGTGAACTCAGGGGAGCCTTAAAAATCATGAAATAAAAAATTCACAGAGATTCGAATCCAGGAGACCAGGTTCGGAAGCCAAGCACCTATTTTGCTATAAGTAAACAGATAGTGTAAGACACCCACAAACCATCATCTTCTCTATATGATGTCGAAGAGATATTTTGTTGGTCTGTTCTGAACTTTGAATGTTTGAAAGTTTTTCTAAATTTTTTATCAGGGTGACATTGTCTCAGTTGATCCTCCAGCGTAATTAGTTTCATATCGTCATAGAAAAGGCAATTAGCATGTTTGATAAGGAAGGAATGAACAATTTTCAATAATCAACGCTATACAGTTTGCATTTCTTTTTGCTAAACATTACTTACATGTAGACAAAATTAAGTTATTTAAATAATTATTGAAATTAAATACAATTTTTCATTTGAATAGCAGGATAAATATTTAAAGGATTAACTAAGGTACACATTATATTAGTGTGAGGAATTAAAATAATAAGATGTAAATATTAAAGTCACAACGTGCTTCAATGAAATCTATTATCGTAGACCCCCGTGGATATCTCATAGACCCCCAATTTGTTTTTTCACTTTCGTAGACCCCTTGGAAGTCTTCGTAGACCCCTGGGGGTCTATATAGACCACTTTGGGAATCACTGGTGTAGATCAAATGGTACCATGAACATTGCTTTTGTTCATATTCATGGATTTCAGTTTCAATTTTCTTTGGATGAAACCATGCTTGCCATGTTACTTACCGATTATTACCTGTGCAACATCAGTATCTACTTTTACTAGTTCATTGTCAGTTTTATCTTTTCAAGTGCATTATGTATATCTTTGAAAAAAACAGCGCCTTTGAAAATACCTTTCATACCCCATGATGACCTGCTAACTAATGTGAAAAAAATGCAAAATTTAAACTCTATAGCCATATTAAAAGGTCTTCGGGGCTCAGTACCAGGAAAAGAAGAGGTTAGGGTTAGGGCTGCTAGACAGTGAAATCAATGGGAAGACAACATAAAAGTCTGCCGTTGAAAGAGGTTCTATCCAAGGCAAAAGAAAGAGAGGAATGGAGAAAGACGGTTGACAAATCTTGCATGGTGCCCCAACAGTCTGACAGACTAAGGGATAGGTGAAGATAAAAGAGTGTTTCATGCATCAATGACATGTTGAAACCTTGTTTTTGTTTCTGTTGTATTCTGTTTTGAAGCTAGTCATGCTGCAATGGACCTCTAAGATTTGCACAGTAGAGCATTTCAAATGAAGAAAAGTTGTGTTTTTTTTTTTTTATTTCTTTGTACGCAAACAAACCTTCTGTTATTAACAAATCTGAGTTTTTAGTCATTTGCAAATTTTGATTATGTTTCGAAACTCCTTTGAACCTTTCTTATCCAACAAGCAAAATCATTTTTTTGAAACTACAAAACACTAGCATTAACTTCTTACCTTATCTCTTATTTCTTCATCGTTAGCACTGAGAGCAGCAAAAGCTAAAAATGCTGCTCGTCTCATTTCACTGCCCCAGTCAACCTCCTGATAACAAAGTTAAATTCCATTTAGTGTTAGTTTGATAACAAAATCTGTAAGTTTATAAAGTATATTAAAGTAAATATAACTAAAATTACAACTAACACAGTTAAAACAAAAGTATGTCTCTAAATAAAAAGTATGTGCTACTTACAACATGAACAAAACAAAAAGGTCACTAAGGAAAAAAAATTAACAAACAAAAACTACTGAGACAAGATAACACTAAACATAAGGACTCAAAAAAGGACAGGACATATTTTTAATCAAAACTGCATCGAGTTATTCAAAGGATATAACAATAAAGCAAACAATATTTTTTACCTTTTTGTCTGTTGAAACTTTTTTGACATCCTTATAGTGTAAATAGTTGGACAGAGTACTAATAAGGTGATCAGTGATACTTGCTATCATTTGTAGATCAGGATCTACTTCAATAAGATAGGCCAATGTTTCTGCCCCTTTCACATTTTCTTCCAATGGTCTATCTTTCTTACACATTCTTACTAGTGTTCCTAATGTCTTTTTGTTAAAGTAAATAAATATTATAAAAATACAAAACAAGAAAAACATTAAAAATTACTTTTTTTAAAGGACAATACCTCCTTTATACAACTTATAGAGTGATTATTTGCTCTTAATAACTAATGAATGTTAGATTTTTTAAAAAAAGGACATTTTTTACTGCCCCACTCCTGCGAGAAAAAAATCCTGGTTAAGCGAATGTACTACTAGACTTTATAATGTTCTAATGCAGTGTTTCCCAAACTTTTTCCTTAATGGAACATATGGCACATTCTAATTATTTAGCCGAAAACTAGAGTTTTGATGTCAGTGTGAGCTTATAATTCTTTTACCACTGATATATAGAAACGGTCAAAATTTCTAGGGAAAATCATTAAAGCCATTTTTTAGATTTGTGTCCAGGTTCCACCCAGATTTTAGGTTTCATGAATTTATGAGTTGAATTGTAAAAATATACATTTTAATTTAGGCTGAAAAAGAAAACATACTTTCAAACTAATTTTATAACAAAAGAGCAACACTAATAAAAAAAAAGGCCCTGAGATATAGACTTTCGAAGGATCATTTAATCAACAATATTTCCACCATTTCATATTTTTTTTTAATGAATGTGATATAGTGAAATATCAAGTTGATCAATAAATTAAATATATGTCAAAAACACTTGTAACCTTTCTACTGATGACAGGATCAGAAGCCTCTAGCGCACCACCTCTATGAAGATAAGTTAAGATTTTAGCAGCAGCTAATTGCATCTCCGAAGGTTTGTTTCTGCCCATCAGTTCAACAAATACTTGTACCAAATTGGGAACTAAAATTAGAATAGACAATCATAATCTTATGAACACAATATGATTGAAAATTTTGTAGGAAAACAATGAAAATATATCACTGAATACCAAGTATAGAGCTGATGACACAGAAACACACAAAGCATATATATGACCCTGACCAAGTGTTCTGGACAAAAGGTTTAAATGAAAATATAGAGGGATGTAAGCCAACATATCCAAGTTATTTTATTGCAAGAAGTAGTTGTTTTTTTTCAGGTTTTGTGAGAGGAGGATTAATTTTCCAATGGATGACTTTTGTTTTCCAACATGTGTAGTTAAATTCACATAAATTTAGAAGGAACATTATAAGTAATCTTTGATGCTTTCTATGTGGATTATTTTTTTTATACCTAGTCTTTTTTAGGTAAAATTGTTAATAATATTGGATATTTTGTATGTATTTGTCCATACATTTCCATGTTGAGAAGTATGAATTTTGTTATACTTTATTATAAAGAAATTATGAAGTATTCTTGTAATTGTCACTCACATTCATGTGCTTATTTGTCAGCATATTATTCAGTTAGTTACAGAATTTTCTCAAATCTAAGCTGAACACTTTTATGAAGGTCTCAAACTTCAGGTTGATTGACATGTCACAGCCAGTAACATTAAGGGGATGCAGTATTTCTCTTTATGTCTAATTGATGCTTGACACAGTGTTTAAGATAACACAAACCAGATAAGTCATAAATGTATTTTAAAAAAAACATGTTTATAAATAATGTTTAATAGAAAAGAAGCTAAAGTGACACAGGGTAGGTATTTGAATAAGGTCAAAATGTAGCTACACATTATTTAAATTGTTAGTGGAAATGGAGTTGAGTTTTGAGTGACACATCGGCACAATTTAGGCCATATCATGCCCGTAATCCTTTAAGGATCACTCCCATTATATAACAAGGGCTAAATTCTATACAGTTAAATCATTAAATACAAGGTCTATTCACAGTTAAAATAGTAAAGGTAGTAAAAATTTAATAATTTGGTAAAAATCTTATGTATATATTATATGTTCACAATTCATAAATCAGATCTTCGTAGACAACCCCACCTCCCGGACAAACCCAGTACCTTCCCAGGGTCGACACTATTGAAGAGTGTTTTTAAGTTGTGTGCTCTAAAAAATTTCTCCCTAATATCCTGGTATCTGGAGCAGTCAATGAGGATATGTTCCACGGTGAGGCGAGAGTCACAGTACTCACAAAGTGGGGGCTCCTCTTTCTTCAGCACAAAGGAGTGCGTGATGTAGGTGTGGCCAATCCTAAGTCTGGACATGGTCGTGCTACCACGCCTTGTCAGACCCTTAGATGTGGGCTGCCACCTGACATATGCCACAATCTGCCTGAGTTTGTTGTGAGTCTCAGCCTCCCATCGGTCCTGCCACTCTCAATAGGTGGCAGAGGCAATACTTTGTCTCAGGTCGGTGCAGGGAATTTGAGTTCCTGACACTGAATGATTTAGGGCTCTCTTTGCTTCTATGTCTGCCGTTTTGTTTCCCTCTATGCCCACATGTGAGGGGATCCAGATGAAGGTGACATCCCTATGGTCAGCTGCTATTTGATCCAAAAGCTTTAGGCTCTTTATCTATATATTTATGTGGCTTACATAAAATAATTATTGGTCATAATGACCTCTATGCCTGTCCCAAGGAGGGTCAGGCATAGGGCTAGCAATGCCACCCTGGACATTAAATATCTACAGAAAGCAGAGAAAAAATAACTGAAAACTTTATCCTAAGAGCAGAATCATGAAGCATAGTGGTGAAAGCTGAAAGGAAGCCACTAAGCTGAATAGCCTTCTAGCGCCCAGGAAACTGTAAGCCACTTCCACGCTGTGTCTTATGCAGATAAGTCAAACGGAGGTAACAGTCAAATAACAAAATTAAATAACGCAGACAAAAGGCCAACAATATAAGTTAGTCGACGCTGATAGTGAATGTCGAATAAGAAGTTTAATAATAATGAATTGAATCATCGAAATTCGTCAAGCTAAATCTCTATGTCCATAAAAACCTCTATCTAAAGCCATCAAAAGTATTCTGTTCACATTTCGTTATTCTTCCAAAAATCTAGTCTTTTTTTTTAACTAGTCGCATCATTGTCTCCAAGTCAAAACTTTCCCTTTCTATAAAACAAATAACTAATCACAAAACCAATACATATATAGAAATACGAAATGTGAAGAGCATGTATGAAAGTAGAAAATCAATGCATGTAGCAGCTGAAATGAGAAAGAACAGCACCTCAGTTATGGGCCTTAATGAAACAAGATGGATCCAAACAGGACAGCTTCGAATGAACTCTTATTGTACTCTGGGCATGAGGAGAATGATGCTCCACACACACAAGGAGTAGAACCTATCAACCCAAGCACAAAAGGCACTAAATGGATTAGAGGCCCATGGACCCAGGATAATTAAAGCAACCTTTAGAACTAACAAGCAGAGAATAAAGCTGAATCTCATTAAATGCCCCCACAAATGATGCTGATGAGGAGGATACTGTACAGTTGGTTGCAAAGAATACTTGCTACATACCCAGACAAAGATGTTACTGTCCTAATGGGAGACCTACAAGCAAAAGACAGATCAGGGAAGCCACTTACTCTTGTATGGAAACCAATATCTATTGCCATACCATTTCTTTCTAGGACTTTTGGAAGAAGAATAAACCTATCAATCCCTTTTTTTAATATGACTAGAAAAACAATTATGTACCTGATACTACAGCAGAACAAACTGTTGGGTTTTTAAAACACATGCTAGCAAAACATCTTAAGGTAGGCATCTGTACTTTGTAGAAATCAGACAGTAATAATGGTGCAAACAAATCCACAGTGTGACTATCCAGTAGCTCTAACTGGTGCTGTGTGGTCTGTTAAATAACAGGTAAAATTTTATTTTATAATGCAAATTTATATTTAGAAAAAAAAAAGTTAAAAATAATGATGTAACTTTAAATTGTTAAATCAATTTACAATGATAACAATTTTGTTGTAATGCATTTATAATTTCTAATATTAATTAACAAAGTAAAAATTTAAACTTTCTATTTTATTACTCACCTTACAACACTTTTCAAATATAATAGCAATACACTCTTGGCAAGTTACTGAATACTTCAGCAGACCTAAGAGGTGCGGAATGTATGTTCTACCAAACTGATTTTCCTAGAAAAAACATGGTATTTAAGGAAATAATTGAGGGGAAAATAATTCATTATATTTTTAGTAAACAATCAAAAAGGAAATTTGATAAAAACCTGTCCAAAAAGAAAATAAGAAATAGTTTAGAAAGATAGCAGCTACCAAACTTGTAAAAATTTTGTCTTAATTGTAGTTTAATTGAATAGAAGGAACATTAACATTTTCAGTAATAGAAGTGGTCACATTTAGATGTTAATCACTATGGCTTAAACTTAAAAATAAACATTAATTATCAAGAATTAATCTATAATATTCTAATAATTATGTAAAACAATATTATAAATAAATCATGGAAGCACACATATTTATATTATTAAGGATTAATTTAATTTAAATATAAATAAATTTCATGGTTTATAAAATTGTTATGGCCATGTTACAAAATTTCATATATATGCTGTGTTTAACTCACTGTCTGTCTGTCTAGTAAAAAGTTTGTAAACATTATTTTTCCCACACCCAATCTCAGATCAAGCTGAAATTTTGCATAATTATTTCTTTTACCTGACAACACAAGAATCAATAAAAAAAAAATTTAACCAAAAAGTTCATTAACTATTGGTAATTCATTATTTTGTTTGGTATTTCAAACAAGGAAAAGACATTGTACTTGACTGAAGTGGTGATATAAGCTGAATTAGTCCTTATAGATCCTTGTCTGAGGCTTAGTGAACATAAAAAGGAAACAATAGATAGCTAAACAATCTTAAATGTCCATACACTCTTCGTTAGCAGAGAAGTTACAATGTTGGCTTGAGAAGCCTGAGAAGGCTTTAGCCTACGAGTTCGAATGGTTCATTTTTTGGATTTTATAAATACATTTAAAAAACTATCACCCAGAAACCCTTTCTTTCTCCCTGATAGGATCATAGCATATTAAGAAAGCTAAAAGCATGAAATTGCGCCAAATAAAAACAACTGGTAAAAATAAGATAAGATAAATTTTATTGATCCAATCAAATGGAAATTCGGTTTGACTACAATTAACAACCTCAGCGTAACTACTGTACAATAACAATATAGATGCACATACAAACGACATTCACACACAAAAAACACATATACACTCATAACCAGCGTTTTATAAATAGACTTCTATGTAGATCTACTTCTCGATGACCACAGAATGTTAATTTTTAATGTTGGTCATCCAGAGTCTATTATTACTGAATGTTTTGATTTTCTTCTTAGGTACAATCATATTTTAACAGAACTGGATGTACGAATTAACAGTTGCAGTAAGTTCATCTATCTGGGCAGTTGTTTACACTCAATCTGTTTGCTCCAGACAACTTTGTAGCTGTAAAACAGCATCGTCAGACCATGACTGGATGGACTGTACTTCGGGTTTTGATGTTTTTAAAACCGGTTTGTACATGGGTGTAAGATGGATCATTGTGTGGTCCAACTCTCCAAGGGGAAATAACAATCGAGATGTGTAGGCCATTTTTATGTTGCCTTGTGGAAAAATTAACATATTGAGTATATGGAGTATATGTTGGCAAGTATTGAGCTAACAAAAGACTATTGAAATCTCCCATAACTAGTCGGGCAGCATCAGAACTTTTTGTCCCCATTATGTGTACAATGTCTAGTATATGTTTTGTTGCTTTCTCTGTGTTGGATGTGGGTGGTATATGCACAAGTATGATGTAAAATTGTGTAAACTCTCTCGGCAGGTAGTATATAGCCTGAGATTGTTACATAGTAGTTCAATATCGGTTGTACACACTTTAGTTTTGATTGAAATATTGTTGACACAACAGTACTGTTTATTGACATAAATGGCCAGTCCTCCTCCTCTTGTTTTGCCACTATCTGTTGTTTATCTGAACTGTGCAAAAGAAACACATCCAAGTCTACTGATGCATCGGGAATAATTTCATTTTGTCATGTTTCAGTGAGACAGATTAGTGAGCTTCCACGGTAGAAATGTCTGCAGCAACAATCAAGTTTGTCAATTTTGTTATTTAGTGATCTAACATTGCCCAAGACAATAGGAGGCAGATAGACCCTTTGTCTAACCGCACAGATTTATTATTGTTAGTTTAGATCTATTGTATTTTTTTTTTTAATTTGGATTTCTAAACATCAGGCCACTATTTTTCAATGCAGAAATGATATAATACTTATTAGATAAAAACCCAATATTAATTTCCTGCAATTAAAGAATGATATTTATAAGTTACCAAGAAGTATGGATAACATCATCTTAAAAGCTGATTATTGTAGTAAAAAAATGCAAACTAATACTCCACTATTGAAAAATATTTTAAAATAGAGGATGATAGCCCGATGGTTTTGTATCTGTCTATTTATACTACATACAATATTTAAAGTTGTTATTGTTACACAAATCTAATATATGAGAATCTAACTAAAGCCTTCAGCACTGTAAATAGAGAGGGACTCTGGAAGTTCATGCCCACAAAAATTCTTAACTATGGTGAGACTCTTTCACGATGGCATGAAAACTATCAGAGCCTTTTGCAGTATCAAATGGGTTAAAACAGGATTGTAACCCGTGCTGTTCAGTCATATAGTTTCTGCTATGCTGACAGATGCATCCAGAAAAGTGATGCTGAGGGAATAAATATAACCTAACAAACTGATGGTGGTCTTTTCAACAGGAAGCTTCTCAAAGCCATTCAATAACAAAATTAGCTACAATTAGGAACCTATTTTTTTGCTGATGCCCATGTCTTAAATTCCTGAAAACTGAACTACAGAGCATCGGCAGTTTTCTCAAAAGCATGTACCGATTTTAGTCTCACAATAAATACCAATAAAACAGCTCCAGGTAAAGCCTGTACTGGCCCAACAATCAAAATAAATGAGCAAACAATTAATGCAAAGAATAGAGTTCTGAAAAGTAGACAGGATATAAAAGACATGCAAAGAACTGAACCACTTTCATATGATTAGCCTCAGAAAAATTCTGAATGTTAAGTGGCAAGACAAGATACCTGACACAGAGGTCCTCAAAAGTGCAGGCCTCCATAACAAAAGAAATGCTTTAGAAACCTTAAAGCCTCCCTGAGAAACTTAACACACCGGAGACAGAAGCAAATGATAGAGAATCATGGCGCTGTGAAAGCTGTTAAAAAATCACTAAGGATATGAAAACAGCTTTGGCTGAGGAAAAGCAACACAGAAGAAAATCAAGGCAGTGTGCTGGAATAGCTTGCCCACTGTGCAGATGATCATTTCTGACCCAATTAAGTCTCATAAGCCACATTAGAACAAAAATACATTGGTCACCAATGTATTATGATGGACAAACTAAACAGACATCTTATTCTGTGTCAATTCAATTTTAAATTTTTTAATAATAAATTGAACAAGTTATTACACTTACTTCATATATATATAAAAGTGACTCTGTATTCACAAGAAAAATTGATCGTAAGCATCTCAAAATTGCTTCAGTGTATCGCAAATTAAAATTTGTAAGGGCTGTAGATTAAAAAATAACATTTTTAATTTTCAATTAGAATAAAATTTTCACATACTTTATTAAAATCTCTAAGTTTTATTATTACTAATAAAATAATTTCGCTCTTAGCCATCAATATGCTTCTTGCTGTATATAATTTAGACATTTAATGTGTTTTTAATATAATTTACTAATAAATAATTGCTGTTTTATAATGATGGTAGATGGCAAACAAAAATGGACCCATATTCAACAAGAAATTCAAAAACATTAACTACTCACAACTCTTTTTTTTTATATCATTTTTCTTATAGGATGTTATCACTTTAAAAACACATCAGCATTTTAACAGCATAACATATTTAAATATAAGTTGGAGTCTTTTTTTTTTATAAGAGACGCTTTCCATAAGAATGACAGTTTCACTCAAGAGTGCCACATAAATGACACAAAATAATCCATAATGGTTTGCAAATTAAACTACATACCCATAACATACTATGTAAATAAATAACAGCTAATTTAATTTTTATGAATAAATGAATACCAACATTTTAGTAGAATTGGAACTGTCTTTTCCTGAATAAGAATTCTAATCATTTCAGAATTTCCTTTCCCCAAACTTCCAAGTACAATTATTGCTTCCGTTTTTAAATCATAGCTAATTGAATCATCTTCAATCCAGTTCAGAAGTCTTCAGAAAATAAAAAACAAGAAAATATTTTTTTTTTCATTTAGGAAAATGTTTCTGAAAGGTATAAAAATAAATTAGTAAATAAATAAATTAATATTCACTAGTTTTAGTATAGACAATGGCTGGGTGTCCAATATTTGTTTATTAAGACTGTTTAATAAGAAGATTCTGGTAGGATTATATCTCATTATATAAAAAAGGCCATTAGATGGATTATTAAAGAAAAATTTCTCATTCATAAGGAATTTATAGAACTTCAAAATAGCTGTAAATAAAACAAAATCTTAATGAAATTTTGAATAATAATTTTTGTCAATATTTATATATTAAAGTTATTTAGTGTATTAAATCCATGAACATAAATTTTGGTTTATTGTTCATTAATATATTACTGATATATTTTCATTTAAAAAAAAGAATATTTTAATGAAATAAAATTATTTTTTTAAGCTTTCTTTCACATAGTTCATATACATTTTTTTTTTTTAAAAAAATGCTATTGAATATCTCAAAATAATTTTTTTATCAAAAAATTTTTTAAAGAAAAATTATTTTTATCATCTTATATTCTATCTTATTTTAAAACTGTGCAGTCATTTTTCTGATGAACAAAACAAAATTAATGATTACAAGCATTTAAATTGATACTAAAAAAATTAATAAAATATAAAAACAAAACCTTGTAACAAGTCCAGACTGAAGGATGAGCATTTTCTCTTTGTTGCTTCCAATTATATCATTTTTTACAGCTCTATAATGAAAAAAAACAACAAATGCTTAAGTAAACTTAGTTATATTTATATGAACTAGATTTTCATCTTATTATACATAATACAATGTTGCGTAATTAGTAACATTGAGTAAAATGTCAACCAAGACTTACACAAGAGCATCCATCCATGCTGTTGAATGGTTGTCATTTAGCAGAACTGTTATGCTGGAATTATGACTGTGAGAAATTTTTGATTCAAAGTCAATATCCTAAAGAAAAAAAATAGCATTAATAACTTTTTCTCTATTTGGTAAATCTTCAGCAGTGGTTCAAATAGCTTATTTGCAGATATGCCAAAAGTTTAAATTTAATACATGTAAAAGGATTACAAAAGCTTATATGTATGTATAAGGTTTTTTATAAAAAAAAAAATAAAAAAAGATATACCAAGACATTTATATCTAAATGGTTTAAATTAGTCTGCAATAAAAAAAAAGTTTCAAAATAAATATTGGTAATCACGAAGGTCAGAGCCCCTAATTGAAATAAGCTGAAAATAAGCAAAATAAAAAAAAAGGTTAGTGTAATTAAGAACCTTTGTATTTTGAATTGAACAATAGCATAAGAAACAATTCAGTCACAACAAATATACAGAAGGCCATGGTGGTTGAGTGGTAAAGCGTTTGGCTTTTGAACCATGGGTTTTGGGTTCGAATTTCAGGAAGACTGGAATTTTTAATTTGGTGATTTTCAGGATGCCCTGAGTCCACTCAACTCTAATGGGTACCTGACATCTTTAGGGAAAGTAAAGGAGATAGGTTGCTGTGTTGGCTACATACGCCCTCATTAACTCTTTCTCTCTGTAATTATTTTCCACGTTCCAGTGGAATTATTCATTTTGCTCGTTTGTGTTTCACTACCCTGTTATGATTAAACTTCAATAACTTTTTTTGTATGTAATCAGGAAATGTTATTTAAGGTATATAATTATAGAAGAATGCATGTTCATTTTATATAACACAAATTAAAGTTATAAAATCAAAAATTAATTTAATTTAATCGGGTCAAATCAATGTTGGTATCGTCAGTTAGGAGTGAAAGAGTTAACCATTGGCCACTGAAACAGTTGACCATTACATCACCTGCCTATATATTGCAAGGCCTGAAAGAGGTAATTTTTAAATATATATACATAGAACTATAACTTTTTTTGTCTGACAGTTATCATTTTTAGTAGGCAGCACTTAAATTGACACTATTTGTTATAAAAACTTGGAAATGTTATTGGTCTGACCTTGACAAAAAAAAAATGTCATCGAAAATAATTCAAGGGAGTGAATCAGCCATTCTCAACCTGTAGCTGCTGACCCCCTTATTATCAAATGAAAATTAGCCTGTGGCTAAGATCATTGAAAAAAAATGTTGTTTTTTTGTCTCTTCTAATGTGTGAAATTGACATTGTAATAATCTTTTTATTGGTAGTTATAATTTGTTTAAAAATTATAATTGTCATTTGATAATAGATGTTAAAAAGACTGCATAATGCAATGTTACACCAGAGAGGAATCATATATTATTATTTCTATGTCGAAGATTTGTCATGACGTAATTGAATAGCATATCAGATAAAACACCTTCCATGTTATTGATTTTAATTTTATAACGTGTAAATCCATGATAAAGGATCACAAACAAAAAAGTTAAGAAAAGAAAATATGATTTTTAGTGTATGGTTTTACTTTAATAGTTAAAGCAGGCATTGAAAAAGCAAATGCACCATTTTTTACTAATTTCTATTTCAATGAAGCCAACAAAACTTAAAAAAGGTCATTTTGATATTAAGCATC
Source organism: Biomphalaria glabrata (assembly GCF_947242115.1). NCBI lineage: Eukaryota > Metazoa > Mollusca > Gastropoda > Planorbidae > Biomphalaria > Biomphalaria glabrata. Next base: position 18,152,133 of record NC_074726.1, read on the forward strand.
CATATTTGCTGAGAAGGACATTCAGTAATTTAGCTAAGTCAAGAAAGCCAGACTTTACTTTGCTGGCACATACATTTAATAAAACTTAGCAACTGCTGAAGCTTCTTCTTTGGTGGCTCTCAAAGTTTCTAATGCAGGGAAAGAAAGCCAATGGACAAAAGTTTGGAATTTGCAGACCAGACGACATAGCAGTATTATCTCATGGACTACAGGATATAATATGCAAGAAAAGATCACAGCTTTAAGTAAAACAGAGGACAAAGAGTAAGCATCAAAATAAATCAACGAAAAACAAAAGTACTTAAAATAAACAACAAACAAAGCAGAGACATAAAACAGATCATAGTCCAGGTAGATAGTTTTATATAATCAACAAGTCAGGTGGAACAGATGAAGACATTAATCACTGAATAAATCCAGCCCCTCTGACATTTACCCCCCACACCAAAAAAAAAAAAGGAAAATCTTCCACATTTCTATTATGACTAAAAAAAGAATCTATCTCAAATTCTCAAATATCTATCTATCTATCTATCTATCTATCTATCTATCTATCTATCTATCTATCTATATATATATATATATATATATATATATATATATATATATATATATATATATATATATATATATATATTGTTATAGGTTTAAAATGTAATGTTATCGGGGATTTCCTTTGAGCGACGCAACTTAAAATAGAACTTATTTTGGACGGAAGAAGGGAATGATGGGATTAAAAACCGACAGTTATGACTCACTCTTATGGCTAGCAAGATGTGATCTTATTAGGACTGTTGACATCTGGACTGTGCCCCTTTATTGTGGATTTAAGTTATTTTAATGTTAAAGAATCATTCAGTTATTTCGAGGATTTAAATATATGTGTGTGGTTGTGAACCGCAATCCAGACTGTGAGTGATTAATAGATCTATTTATACCTCTCTACATTTTTACAGCTAAAACACCACAACAATATATATATATCTATAGTATAGGGCTTTTTTTTTTTACGGAACGCACCAGTACGGTGTACCGGCACCTTTTTAAAAAAATTATTACTTTTCTTGTATTTTAACGTACATATTATTAATTTTTAGTAGTTAAAAGTTAGGCAATCAACTACTGAATACAGGCACCTATATATATATGTAAGTATGTATGTATGTGTGTGTATATGTGCGTGAGTGTGTGTATGTATGTATGTATGTTACGCATAGAAATCAAAACCGTTTGACCAATCTTGATAAAACTTGGCATAAATGTTCCTTGGGTACTAACTGGAACCGTGACGTACGTATAGTAGCCCTAAAACAAACTTAAGATTTACTTGAGGTCAACAAATTCTTGTAGAAGATAGATTTGGGAATTCTTGCTATTGAGCGTGAACTATATAGGAAACAGAATTATTATGATATACTGTATGACTTTGCTACGCGCAAGGCTCGTAAAGTAATTCTGTACGTAGTAAAGAATGAATAAAATGCATAGAGAAGAATTTATTTTCTAATACAAACTCTTAAATTTCACCTATTATCCGCTTCTCTACCCAACCTTGGTCCCGTGAAATCTCTTTCGCATAGGGCCCCACAATGGTTAAGTCCAGCCCAGATATTTAGTGACGGGTGAATATACATAGTAGATTACTTGTTCTCTTTCCATGACTTCCTGGTCACAATGGTTAAGTCCGGCGCTGCTATTTAGTGTTTGTAAAATGTTTTACATGTTTCGGATGTTCCTTCAGAGTTGAAGGACAAAAGGGGATGGGAGCGGGCAGAGTTTGATAAATGAAATGATAAATCCAAACGACAGTCCAGAGCGCAAACCGCACAACCAGGCAGCAATCCGAAACGATCGGTGAATACTTGTTCCCCCCCCCCTTGTTTTTTTGTGGGGTGACTATCCGCAGAAATAAGAGAGTGATCTTTCCTTTATTTCTTCTTCTCGTCCAAACTCTTGAGCGACGAAGACAATTATATAAATATATAAAGATGGTTTTGAAATAACAACAAAACAAGAAAATCATGAAATATACTTTTTAAAATAAAAACAAGCTTATATTTGAAGTGTAATTGTGTCAATTAGTTTGGATCAGTCATGTAATTAAATTTGTAACAGATCTAGACCAAGGTAATAAATCTAGGTGCTATTAATAATATTTTTACCAATTGACTTTGTTTAGCACTATTTCATGATTTTAGCTTTCTCAATATCACTTTTTTTTATTTATATCTGGACCAGTTGGGAAAATGGGGAGGGGGGAGAAAGAAAGTGATATCTGGGTGGATTTTACCATATCTTTGCTACTATATAACATAGAAAGATAAACTTGGTTTCCTTGTAAACCTCTTAGCAAGCTCTACATAACTAGATCTAGATAGTTTCTGTTGTTATAGTTATATATATATATATATATAATATTTATTTTGAATTTTTTGTCAAAGACAAAGTACCTACTGTACTGTAAATGAAATAATGAGATTGGACCAAAAGCGCTCTGAGCATGCTATAAGCATGAAAGTAGCGCTATATAAAAGCTATAATAATAATAATAATAATAATAATATTTTAATATACTATACACTGTCTAGCCCAAATTATTAGATCTAGATTTAGATAGGATAGATCTACTCTAGATTATATTATAATTTGTATATATACTCATAATACTCATTATTATATATTAATATATTATTATTATAGATATAATATAGATCTAGTAGCTGATTATATTTTTATAGTTATACTTATAAGTTATATTTATATAAATAGTATAGTCAACAAGCTCATAGATATAGATTAGAATTTAATAGAATGTCTAGACTCTAGATGACTAGTAGTAGATCTATTTTATACTTCTAGAGTCTATTACTACTAGTAGTATTATTAAATAATAATCTAGTCTAGCCTAGGCCGGCTAAGCCTAACTAACTACTAAACTTTTATTAACTAAACTAGCCTTTTACTAGGGACTAGGGCCTAGTAGGGGCAGGGATCTTTTAGAGTCTTTAGTTATGATTGATTGTTGTTTTTACATTTGCTTCATGTTTTAAAAACCCTCATGCTAATCTTAAAGGAGGATTCCTAAGCTTTTGAATGATACCACATTGTCAACAAATGAAAGTCGTGATTATTTAGAAAATTTACAGTAAAGTCATAGGTAAGAATGATTTTGCATTTAATATAATTTTTAAGCAAGCTTGGAATATTTTTATTGAATTTAGACCTAGATTTATGCTTAAAGTTTGTTATTTCATTATTTTTTAATGAAATTTTGTCCTCCAAAATTAAAAAAACTTCCCCTAACATGCTATAAATGATGCCAAATTAGGCTATTTTTCAAAATGGGTAAATGGAAAAATTATAGTTCTACCATAACAATCTATGACTATAGTATTAAAATCAATATTTTTATAATAGAGTAGTGTTAGAAATCTTTTTTTTCTATACTTAGGTACACAAAATATTATAAAAGGAAATCAGCTAATTAAGGCAAATTTGGGCCCATCCTGACGATGTTAAATGAAGTCACCCCATGATGCAGCGACATGTGGCGCCAGACATTAGTAATTCTCGTGGATAATATGAAGTATAAATGATTTATGCATTGTTTAACAGCTTATCTTTGATCAACCTAGTGGAGAGAATGCTATCAAGGTGTTATTTTACATTATATTTATAAATATTATAAAGCTGAGGAAGTTTCTACCAAACGGCATTCTAGAAAAAGGATCGAAGTCAATTTTCAAATAATTGGATTAGCTGTGAATGAATGTTAGCTGCATGTGAGATGAAACATTCAAATTAAAAATCATATAATAGGGTAGCTGTGTTCCAAATTTCAAGCTTTTATCTATTATGGTTATAAAGTTATGATGAGATGACGAAAATTCATTTTTTTGATCACAGCTTTTTGGACATTTTCTATTTATATTATAAAATACTATTTAAAAGTATTTAGTAGATTAATCATCATGTCACTCTAGATCTAGAAGACAAGAATACAAGTAACAAGGGTATTAGTTTACGAGACTAGAAATGCTAAATCAGGTTTCTCTTATATTTTAAGAGAGATCTCTATATATGCTGAGTATATCTATTATACATAACATAGACTACTTTACACTTTAAAAAATTACATAGACTAGATCTAGATCTATAGTAGTTTATTTATTTTGGACATTACATGAATTCGGACATTTGCTGTTTTCGTGGTCATTAAATTAATTATTTTAATATTTATTATAAAACTAGCGCGCTGTATAATGTGCTTGTCCATTTTCCAATGATTCTGACCCAATTTCCTTCCATTTAGCTGTCTTTTTATGTAAGAAAAACGAATTTCAAATTTGCTAGTCAGGTTGTTGTTTTTTCCTGTTACCCGGATGACTTTACCTCTTCCTAGGGTTAAGACTATATTTTTTTATTGGCCAAGTCTATACTAATGAGCCCGACAATATTTATTCTGTTTTTGGAGCTGATTTATTTGATTTATAAGCCAAGTTGTCTGATTCCATACAAATAAAAAATTAATAGGGTGTCCGAATTAAATTACGATTTTCTTACCAAAATTTATTTCGGACAGCCAGTTTTGGACATCAATAAAAAAATGATCTTATATAAATATTATATTTGTTCATTTGTTGTGTTTTTTTAAATAGAGAATAAATGGGCAAATGTTTGGAGTGAGCTTGGTACATTGAATGAAGTTAAATGCTTAGATCTAGACCTACTAGATAGATCTAGATTTATATAGAGAAAATATAAAGGATTCAGTTAGGCAAGAATGGCTATCCTAACATGTACAATACTACAAAAGATCATCTGACATCTGTATTAGAAATTTATTAAATTAATAAACAAAAAACACAAACATTCAACACACATCTAATCATGCAAACAATTCAAACATAAAATAAGTCTAAAAGTCGGTATAGAAGTCACTATCCCAGTGACCTAATTTTGGTAGAATAAGTGTGTTCATATTTTTACTTTGTTTGTTCGTATTTATGCATAATTCCTAAACATCTTAATGATTTAATGTGAGGGGCTATGCCTGGGGATCTTTAAATTTAGATATATTAATATAGAATTAAAATCTGAGTTTATTGAGGCCTAAATATACAGACTGTCCGAAATAAATAATGGTGTACGGAATCAAATAATGTGGGTCAAATTTGTCCGAATTAAATGAAAACACACGGCCTCTTTGACCTTAAATATTGTTACAAATGACAGTGATAGGTAGAGGTCAACGTATGACCCCGGCGAGATAACACAGCAGCGGGTGTTCTCTGGAATGTACATGTATCAACAAAGACAGGATGTGACGTGTCCTTACGTGTTATTCCAGAAGGTACTAGCAATGTCCAGTGACAGATAGAGGTCACAACTTGTGACCCCGGCAAGATGACACTGCAACCGATGTTTTCTGGAATCTACATGTATAAACAAAGACAGGATGTGACGTTTCCTCACGTGTTATCCCAGAGGATACTAGCCGTGTTTGTGCAACTTTGGACAAGCGATTAGGAACTCTATATAAGCCAGAGAGTTAATGTGAAAGTCAGTCGTATGGAGTCGTGATTGAGCCATTACAGTCGATACAGACGATGTAAGACGTGTGCGGCTCTGTGGAAGAGAAATGTGTACGACTCGATGCAAGTTAACTAGGGTAGAGTTAACTGGAGTGGACTACTGTCGTTAAAGTCTATACAGCGAACTACAGTGGACTTGAGCCGTTACAGTCGATACAGTCGATGTAAGACGTGTGCGGCTCTGATTCGGTAGACTTGAGTACGACTTGGTTCAGCTTTGGGAGACCTGGAGCGACACTGGGAAGTGTGTCGTTGGTCTGTTCTGTGGAATACGGCTTGAGGAAAGTTGAGAAGAGATGAATTGCAACGAAGTGAAGAGATGAATTGCAACGAAGTATAGCTAACTGTAAACGCTACATGTTACAGTAACGAATTGTTAGAGTTAATAGTCATTAAAGTTATATGAAACTGAAAGTTTAGTCGTCAAGTTCTTTGCAGTGTTTTTTTATTTGTGTGTCTACTAATACATTTAGCCAGAAGATTCAGAAATATGTAACAATATTTATATAATAACAAATATGGGTTAGAGGTACAAATATAACTATAAGTAGTCATCCTTATTCTCCTTAATAAAAACTAAAGAAGATTTTTGATGTACTTCAACTTCATTTTCTTTTCTATGTCGAACCATGTCAAATAATGCGCTGTCAAAGTCAAACTTTCAAATTTGGGCCTAAAGGTGTCCGAATAGCATAAACTACTCTAGATTATTATTTCATTTGAGATTTTATTTTACTTACCATTTTTAATTTATAATTATTTATAGCCTTAGCCTTGGCTTGGACTTGGGCTACTTTATTCTACTTAGACTTGACTTAGGTCTAGGATACACTTACAGAATCTGTAACAGATCTAGACTGTCTATAGATTTATAGATCTTTATTCTAGATCTATAAACAACAGATCTAGACCCAAGGGCCTAGGCCTAGTACCCTAGATTCTATATACTAATATAGATCTAGACTAGTTCTAGTCCAGTAATCATAAAAGAACAACACACAATCCTCTATCCTGCAAGCAGCACATACCTATGTAATATAGATTCTATTACCTTTTTATTTACTTTCGACGACTTTCGTAACTTCAAAATGGAAAATTATAGGCTAAATTTTGTGCCTGACATAGATCTGTAGATCTATATTATATTTACACTTCGTAAATATGCCAAAATGTATGTACAAATTGAGATTTTCTATATCCTCCAAGTCAGCAGTACTCAAACTTTTTAGCTATTCGACCCCTTTTTACTATTCCCCAATAAATATACACATTTACACACATATATAAGAATATTGTAAAGAGTGTAGGAGGAAGCAAACAACAATGCTTCACATCATTCTCTATGCATAAGTGAGCTGAATAGATCACCGTTGTATCTGATTTGAACCTTTTGATTCTCATGCAGTTGCTTCAGCATGGCGATGAATCTTAAATGGGCATCTGAGCCGAGATAGAATCCTCCATAAGCAATTTGTGACTCACTGTGTCAAATGCTTTGGTGAGATCGACGAATTCAGTGTACAAATCCAGGTTCTGCTCCCTGCATTTTTCCTGCATTTGACGCTAGAAGAATTAAGTCCAATGTGCCTCTACCAGCTTAAAAACCACACTGAATTTCAGAAAGCACACTGCCTACTTTGGAGTTGGCCAATTTGTCAAGGAGTTTCCTGGCAATGATTTTCCCAGCTTCTAGGAGCAGTCCCAGCACAAAGTGAAGAGGCCTAGCTTTCTGTGAGAGCAGCACCAACCATTTTAAAAACTTTTGCTGGAAGACGTCTGAGCCAGGCGTTTTGTGTCCTATAAGCTTCCCAATTGTCTTTTCAACAATTCGTCGAGTTCCTTTTATCACTGTTTCTTGTGGGATTTCACCAATCTGGTACGTTGGGCCGTAAGCAGAGCGGAGTGATTCAAAGAGTAGGTAAGCGCGTGTCTCTTGCGTCCGCGAATCTGTGTATATTTTCCGAAAGCTCCATGCATCCACTAGTTGTTTTTTTAATTTGCATACTTTCGCATGCAAAGTATTACACGAGGCTCTGTAGAGGGAGTTTTTTTTTTTTTTTCAGTGCTGTTGGGGTTTGCGAGCACAGAAGAGTAGTGGGTGTTTTTTTTATTATTATTAAAACTCTTGGATTGCTGTGTTGTTCTCGTCAAACCAGTCTCTGTTGGGCTTGATGCAATAGCCCACTGCCCTGCTGGCCGTTGCGTCCGGAGAGTCTGTTTTAGTTGGTTCCAGTTTGCCTTTTGGTCAATTTCCTGAGGCTTTCCGAGCTCAAAACTTGTTCTGTACATTCACCAACTTTTCGACATTCAGTTTCCTAGTTCGAAGGTAAACTTTTTTTTTTTTTTTTGGGGGGGGGGGGGGGGGCTTTGATTGAGATGTTGAACTTTGCACGAACAAGACGCTGATCTGTATAGCAGTCGGCACTTGAAATAACTCTGAGTGTGCATTACTTTTCCAACATCGCATTGCTGCACTAGTATACAGTCAAGTCAATGCCAATGTTTGGGTATTTGATGTGCTGCCAACATATTACAAAATATAAATGGAGTTTGAAGCTTTTAGTGATGAAACCCTGGGTGGTGATGCAAAGACCAGATAACAATACTAAATTGAAATCTCTTTTGTAGTTTTATTGCTGTATGTGGATGTTAGACTGGTACCTGATGGTTATAGAATATATAAAGATCTGGACCTAGCAAAATTTTGAACTTAGGAAAAACAATGTGGTCTTCTCTTATGCCTGTGATGGGGAATTTACTTAAATTACATCTTGCTTTGAAATCTTAATATTTGCATCAAGAGCAGTGCCACACCATGATCAAAAGCTTCTTTCAAAACTGAATTGTGGCTGCATTTTGTACACAGCATTGCTGCCACATTAGGCATATACATCCAACAGTTCTTATTATTGAAGTAGGCTTACCTTTTGGCATTGACGATTACGCTCAGAAATGAAGATTTAAACATTTCTTCCCATTCGAAGTACGCTAGCAACTTACTACTTTGGATGAATCCGGGTTGTTGAGAGGAAATAATGTAGTAGCGACAATTGTAAACTTTTAGGGGAATTGTGCTGAGAAAAGTGCGCCCGATTCGACAGCGTAAATGCTTTCAGATGAATTGCTCTGAAAACGTTTTCAGAGAGACTAGAATTATTTAAAATAATTGAAAACTTGCAGAATAAACGATAGAGATAATTTATATTTGAAAATTGCTGACCATTTTTCCTTATTTTGGTTCCATCATCTACAACGATCTTCTACTGGATAAAGATATCAGCAGGATAGCCAAGGCAATGACACCATGTCACGGCTGCAGAAAAGAATGTGGGGCAATATCTTGCTGACTATCAATACCAAAGTCTTAGTCTACCGGACATTTGTGATGAGCACTCTGCTATGCGGTAGTGACAGTGGCGTAGCTAGCCATGTGCGGGTGGTGTGGGCCGCACGGAGCATCAAGTGATGAGGGGCATCAAACTGAGCACAAAATTTCTCAGTAAAAACTACACACATTGTACATAAATGAACAAACATTAACTACTGTATTTGATTGAAAGATTTATTTATTTCTCCCCTCTGTTAATATTATGGGCGTTGCTCAAGATTGATAAGTCTGGCTTGCGCTCATAGTGCTAGCTTAGATGGAAAAATTGTCTTCTCTGCTTAAAATTGTTGACGGCAATGATCACAGAGTCCTAAAGGTAAAAATCTGATAATGAAATGAATCTTGGATATCACTCCTTTTCTTTCAAAGCAGAATCTGGTCCTCAATGGGCATCACGAACGAATTGAAGAAGAATTGTAAAGACAAAATCTCTTACGTAGGCGGATTGTTAGTTGCCATGCAGTCTTAATTTTTTTTACCTATTTTGGATTCTTGGCCCCTGAATTAACTGAAATAAACGACGGGTAAGTCTAACTCCAAAACAGTGATCGCCAATCGAGACTGCGCACTTAAATGGAAAACATTAAAAACATCGATAACTACTATTCGGAAGGGCAAGGCTGAATCCATTATTACCTCCAGCGAAAGTATGTGCTCAGATCTGAGGATTAGTGCAGAATATTAAAGACGTAATGGCCACAATAAAAAGAAGCCAAGCGAAAAAAGGTGAAGATTCTGTATAAACACATACGAACGAGCTACGGATTGAGATTCGTTTTTCCTTGGACGTGATAGTTCAAGAAATAATCACCCAATATGATCATGATGTGGTAGGTGAATATGAATTTTGTCGCTATCCCAACTATTAAATCCTCAGATTGAAATCAATCTCGATGATGCTCATAGCTACATTGGACAAAAACTAATTTCGTCGGGAGCGAAAGAGGCCTCAACAGTATGTCGCAATTTCTTCAGAAGCCTTTGAACTTCTCAAACAAGGACCTGTTTGGAATCTTGAATTAAAATCAACTAGAATGCCACTAGATGATTCAGTTCTAAATAATGTCTAAATATTCGTGATGCCTATTGAATGCCAGATTCTGCTTTGAGAGAAAAATAATGATGTCCAAGAGTCTCTTCAGGTAGTATTATCGCCCGGGTATGCTATTTTGCCTCAACGTGGCAGTCAGGTGGAAACGATCATTTGAGGAAGTGATTAGCCTAATTGAATAGCAAAACAAAACTCCTGTGAGAGTGTCCAAGGCAATGCGAGTTTTTCCATTGCACGGAGGGGAGTTGAAAGAGAGCTCCCACGTCCCTGTCGATAATCCATGCGCCGTTCCTTAAGGGACCGTTACACTAATGGCGAGTCCTGCACGGTTAGCTTGGTACAACATAGGAAAATGGCTGAGGTTCCTGGTGTACTCGGCCTTCGGCCATGCAGTCTAGTCCATGCACCCGGAGTTCCAGATATTTGGAAATAGCAATGCTTTACATAGGTCTCTTTCAGACAGAACGGTTGTTCAGGCAGGCTTACAAGCCTAGAGCTCGAAGAGTCTTCGGCTCAGCTCTTTTGACAATCACGTGGTAGCATTATCAGATTGTAGTGTAACTAATTTGTTTATTTTCTGCGTGTGTCCAGCGTGTCCAAAGGTCATGTCCAGTGTGTGTGTGTGTGTTTATAGTAGTTAAGCAATGCCTTGTGAGATGTGTTTGTGCTCATTGACTGTCTACTGCAGTCTTGTTGAATAAAGCCTTGTTATTGGTATTCTAGTCGTTGTTATTTCATTACACAGATTTTTAAATAATACTGACAATTATGGTAAGTGTGGCTTTATGCGAGTGAGGTTTTTCAGACTTAATTAAGTTGATCAAGAATTAATACCAATCAGCGATGCATTTCACTATCTAGGCCATTAGTGGAAATTTCGATAAAATTGTTGATAGTTTTCTGTCCAAGAAAGCTCGTAATATTTATTTGTAGTATATTTTGAAATAGTCTAATAACGTATTTTCGCTGTTTTATATCGGGGGGGGGGGCATCATGAGGAGACGCCGCACTGGGCATCAAACACCCTAGCTACGTTACGCCACTGTGTAGTGAAATATAGTCAACCTATTCATGACAGGAAAAAAAGCCAAATCTCTCTCTCTCTCTCTCTCTCTCTCTCTCTCTCTCTCTCTCTATATATATATATATATATATATATATATATATATATATATATATATATATATATATATCAGAGTCACTATATTGCGGAACAGTTTGCTGCTACTTTTAGTTTTCAATTTTTTGCTCCGTAATGGTTTGACCTATAGAAAAACTAAAAGTATCTAGACATTGCCCATTCATTTTCCGATAAAAATAGACGCAATGTTTAGTTTTGCACCACATATTTAAATTTTACATTCAAATAGACTGAGATATGGTCAGTCACAATTACGGAACATGATTTTTTAAGAAGTCACAATTGCGGAACACGTTAAAAATGTCGGGAAAAGCCTATATAAAGCACATATTTTATTAGTCATGTATGATACTTGAACTCCTTATCCTTTACATTAATTTTATTTTCATTAAAGCTTAAGACACACATTGTCACTTTAAGACTCTTTACCTCTTCTTTAATTGTAATTGACATTTATATCATATATATAGTACCCTGATTTTTCTTACAATGTTTTATTTTCCACTATTCTTTAATTCTTTTTTGTTATATTAATATTATATATATGATATTTGATATTATGATTTGTCCTCTTTTTGCTGGACGTCTGGTAATCATAAATTCTATATTATATGTAATATTATTCTCTAAATGTTTTTATGTATACTAATACAAACTCATATTTAAATTCCGATAATCTAAATCACTATGTAAATGTTAAGCTAATAGTGCAGGTCAGATATAATCTATAGTGCACTGGCAGATCCAGGGGGGGGGGGGCGGTAGGGCCGACCCTCCCGGACGAATTTTAGTATAGAATTTACACAATTTGTATACGAATTTATTACTTATGTTAATAATATATACTAATTATTTATATTTCAACCTATTTTTAGATTATTTCGCCCCCCCCTCTAGCATGTTGGCCGATTTGGTGGGGTCGGGAGGGGGCGATGGCATCAATCCCGCCCCTCCAATAAACTTTCGAGTGGGGGGGCGGTCCAATTTATTTGTAGAAATCACAGCTTGCTAACAGAACCAATTAAATATCTATATGATCAAAACTTGTTATTGATATTTTAACCGATCAATATATTATGTTGTTTCCCTGTTAGCCGACTGAGTGGGGGGCGAATACCTCTACTGCCCTTCCCACCTAAACCCTTTGGGTGTGGGAGGGGGGCGGTCCTACTTTTATGGAGAAATCATAGTTTGTGAACAAAATTAGTTGAATTAATATATAACCTACATTTTATATTGTCACTCCTCTTCTGGTATTTTGGCCGATTTGATACTTTTTCTTTTTGTATTATAGTTAAGAAATTACAAAATAAAAAAATCTGTCACTAATATAATTTATATATGCCATAAATAAAATTCTTATATCGAGTCGCCCCACCCCTATTCTTTAATGCCAAATGCAATCATTAGAAGAAATAATAAAAAGGGGCGATGATAAATCATTTTCACTCTACCGCCCCTCCCCTTTCTAGACAGAATTTATGTAATTTCACATGAATTTATCATTTTAAGAAAGACTTTGCTTTGGAAAAGTTAGAATTCAAACGAAATTTTTCAGTATAAGAGTCACGATTGAGATGAGTTCTAAGCCCAGGCAATGTATTCCTAGTCGCCTTTTTCCAACCTTTATTCAATCTGATATTTTTTTAGTTAAATAAATATGGGACTATAACTCACAATTGTACTACAACACTATTGAATATTATTTATCGAAAAAAAACAACATTTTTTTCGGCGGCGATCCTCAAAGCTTTAATCTAAATATGTCTTTTCTTTTCAAGGAACAAATCGGTTTTATTGGCAATGTATTAAGGGCCTATAAACTCAGAATAGAATATTTTTCAACATTATTCAAAAGCTCCTTTTTTAATAGAATGAGCTTAAGGTCAGGAGAATGCGTTTCTTTAGTGAAGAATACAAGAAAACGCTTTTGGTGCCCCGAACTCCACTGATGAATAATAAGCTGTAGATGTTGAAAGAATGCGTTTCTACAGTGAAAAACTCAAGAAAACGCTTTTGGCGTCGGAGCTTCGCCCCGAACCCCACTGATGAATAATAAGCTGTAGATGTCAGGAGAAATGCGTTTCTTCAGTGAATTATGCAAGAAAACGATTTTGTCGTAGGGGCTTCGCCCCTAATCCCACTGGGGAATCTTACAGCGCTCCCGCAGACCCCCAAGCTTGCAAGTAAAGGCGTCAACATGACTGTTTTTTTTTTTCGCCGAATGCTGCGAAAAACTGATTTTTTTTCCTCATATATATTCAAATCGACTGAGATATGGTCAGTCACAATTACGGAACAAGATTTTTTAAGAAGTCACAATTGCGGAACACGGTAAAAATGTCTTTTATATTACGAATTAACTCATTATCCTTTACATTAATTTTATTTTATTAAAGCTTAAGACAACACATTGTCAATTTTAAATTCTGTATCTCTTCTTTAATTTAATTGACGTCACACTACCCTGACTTTCCTTACAATTTTACAAGGTTGTATTTTTCATTCTAATTTTTTTGTTATATTAATAATATATATAAGATATTATTTGATATGATTTGTCCTCTTTTTGCTGGACGTCTGGTAATCATAAACTCTATATAATATGTAATATTATTCTCTGATGTTTTTAAATTTATATTACTCATAAACTCATTTTAACTCCCAATAATCTAAATCACTATGTAAATGCGCAGGTCAAATCAATAACATCTATAGTGTTCCACAATTGTGACTATCTTTAAAAAGGTAAAAACTGGGTAAACATCTCCCAATTTTTTAAAAATTGAATTCCTGGTAGATAGCTATGAAATGAAGTGTTTCCACGTCCATTTATAAACCGAAAATTAGGTGTATCATGCAGGTGATGGGTCATTATCATTTTTAAAAAGCGGTTCTAGGCTCCTGGTAGGCCTACGTGAAAAATAATGGACGATTCCACACCTGTCAACTTTAACCTAGCTGGAGTCAAAATTAATTTTCTGCTGTAAAGGGAAAACCCTTATAATGGAAATGTAGAGAAATGGACCATGCGCAGTACCGTTACAGTAGTTTAGCAGAAAATTTCAAAATAAAGTAGATTTTAACTAATTTTAACATGTTCCGCAATAGTTATATAGTGACTCTATTAGATCTATATATGCTCGGCACCTTCACGGAGTTCACAGCTTATAGCTACATTCTAGTAACTAGAATCTAGATCTAAGACGTCTAAGACTCTTAAGTCTAGATCATGTGATCTAGATCTAAATTATCTACTAGTCTATATCTAGACGATACAAATCTTCGTATCAAAATTCTTTAAAAAAAACAACAACATTTGAATCAATATTCTATTCCATGAGTTAGTTAATAAATGGAAAATCTATTTTATAATGATCCATTGACACTTTTTCCATTGTGACCTTAGATGCAAATTTTTTTGTAACAATATGCGCGAATCTATGAATGAAGCTTGATTTATTAATGAAGAAGTCTGTGACCTTTTTTTTCATTGAAAAGTGGTGTTTTTTTTTTTTTTTTTTGAAAATATGCTTGCATAGATAATTTCAAAAATTAGATGGTTCACTTTCAGAAAAGAAAAAAGTAGCCGTTGCATCAGAACTTTGAATGATCTTAAGTATCATGATGTCAGATTTTTATTTTCTGTTCTAGTTTCTGAGATCTAATCTAAAACTAATAGCGTTTTTTCCCCTTTCGGAGGCCAGTAAAAAGTGATGAAAGTAATTAATTTTAAAACAAAATTATTTGTGATATTTAAAAATTTTTTTTTGTTACCTTGATATACAAAAAATCTTTTTTTTTTCATTGTTATAGTTAAACTGACATTGGGTCAGTATTGCCCAGCCATGGAGGGCAATAAGGATACTATATAAAAATGATTTTTATTTCAATTATTCAAAAAGTAATGGTTCAATTCAGCTGATCTTTAGAAATTATATGATATATACTGAATCCATTTTAAAAAAGCAGTTAATAAAAATGTATCATTATGTTTTATAATTCTTTTAAGTTAAGTATCCCATATTTTCCCACTTTCCCCTGAAACAAACAAGTAAACATGATGTGACATATAATAATAATAATAGTAGCACTAAGGTACCAAGGTTATTGAGAGTATAGAAGGTGAAGAAAATATGGTGAAACAGAGATAAGCCCAGACGAGGACTCGAACCACAGACTCCGATCCGGCACTATCCCGGTACTGGTGTAACATCTAATTTGGCTTTCCAGGTCTCAGAAAAGAAAAAAGAGTGTTTAAGTCAGTATTCATATCTGACCTCCGTATCGGTATCCATGGTCGCGTGATTAAGGCCACCTTCCAGAGCCCACCCACTTCCCTCTTCATAATTGTCATCACTATATTTAGGGTCAACATAATGGAGCCTGAGGCTTTTTCAAAAGATAAAGACCCTAATTTAAAGTGCATAATAGCAGCACTAAGTACCAAGGTTATTGAGTGAACAAATTTGAATGGAAACAGCCTGGGCCCAATGGGTGCGGAAGGAACTAAATGTCTAACAATATTATAATCAATATTAAAATGTCACAGTGTGGTATTGGTAACTTAACATGAAATACATTTATTTATTTTTTTGCTATACATTTAAAAATAGCCACTAGACAATGTAATGAAAATTAAATAGAATAGTTTCTATGAAATGAATACATTATTATTACCCACTTAAACAAAAGAGAAAAATGTATATATTGTATGTTCATTGTTATTTGTATTGTTCATTGTTATATAACAAAGATTTTAATTTGATAAATGATTTTAAAGATAGACATGCTGCATTAAGTGCTCCATGTACACATCAGTATAACAGGACTGTTTAAAAAACTGAAAATAATGAGCAAAAGATATTTGTATAACCAATACCATATCTTGAAAAATTATTTATTTATCAAATATAGATAGGTTTTAAATGTTACAAATAACAAAAGCATAGAAAATATGTACCTATAAATATTTTAAAAGGTATAAATAATAGACTTAAATGTGCTTCATAAATGTTTCTTGCCTCCACATGATAATGAAAACTGATTAAGTTAATATGTTTTAAATCTTGTGTTACAAGACACTCTTTGGTATATGGTGATTATATGAATAATTAGGGTAAATGATTATTTTAATAAAATATAATAAAAAGAAAAATGAGGAGAAAAGAAAAAATATCTAGTTAGCAGATCTTTAAGTAAATATTTGAGTCAAACATAACATTTATTTTAAATAGTAATATTCTGTAAAACAAAACAACACAAAGATATAAAGTAGCATTTAAAAAACATACTAAATTAATGACTTAACCAAAGATGTTGTATTAAATTTTAAGTTTTCATTTGATCAAAATTTTGTTATTGAGATTGAAATATGAATGTTCATCAAAGAAGATTTTTAAAATGCAAAATCAAAACTTACATTTGATACTGATAATTGTATAATCATGACAAAATTTAGACTTGTTAAGTCCCCAATCAGCATCAGGGAATTTTCCCTTTGCTCTTTCTCCATGATGGTTGAAAATATCCTTGGAACCATTTTTTTTTAGGGGGCCTAGGAAAAAGGTCCCTTAAACCAGTGGTTCTCAAACTGTGGTCGTGGATCCCCAGGGGTCCAAAAAAAGATGAAAATTGTATAATATAAACTGAAAATAATTTTTCTTTAAAAATCATTTTATTCAATGGGATAATTTTAATAATAATCAACTCGCCCGTCATTACTGTTTCCTCTATTACATTTGTCAAAACCCAAACCAAGCATTCTTCATTTGGATATTACAGACTGTGTGCTGAATAAACTCAGATCTCTATATTACACATGATTACAGCTTATTGAAATATCCACTAACTAGGAACTTAAACCAATGATTGAACAAGGTTACCACAAATTCTGGTTACAAAAACAGATTCCAATTTTATATCACATATTATGTGTCATTGTACAAAAGTTGATTGCTTTCCCATTTTGTTATTTAGTAATATATGGAATCATTGCCATTATGAACATCATCACAAATAAATGAAACAGACTAGAAATTTGTGCTCATGGGGAATAGCAGTTAGACTAACATTAAACTGGACATAAATAATTTCATAAAATTTCATAAACATCTATCAAGTCATTAATTTTTACAGTTTTATTTTAAAGTTATAGTCTCAATAAATGTCCCTAGGTAAAAAAAAAGAACCTCTCCCTTAAGCTATAGATTGTGTTGCCAATAGTTAAATTCAGCACTGGTTAAAAAGTAAAAATACATATAATATAGAGGAGGAGATGGGCGGTGTAAAAAATGTTCAATTTTGTTTTTTAAATTGAACATTCATTAGTTATTAAGAGCAAAATAATCACTCTATAAGTTGTATAAAGGATCAGTTGTCTTTTTTACAAAAGTAATTTTTATATATTCCTTGTTATCAATTGTTAAACTGAGATTTCAGGCTTTCAGCATGCACAACCAGCCATGGTCCAAACACTAGAGTGACCAGGGATAAGGTTTCCTTGCTTACTTTTCAAAAGCAAATTTTTAAAAAGTTTCTTGACTCGAGGGCGAAAATCTCTCTGACGTTAGTCAGATACACTAGTCCCTGAGCTAGACAAGTACTTATGAAAATAGGTTTTATAGTTATCTATTGTTAGTTTCAAATTTTTTTACGATGACCTAATTCTATAATTCTGTCTCAATATAATCAAAATAATTAATTACAAACATATGTTTTTAAGGACATGAATAATTGTGCAGTTTCAACTTGATCAGAGAATGGGAAGTGGGACAGAGTGTGTTGATATAAGCTTTGTATCAATAGATGTTTGACTGAAGAAAAAGATGTGATAAGAAAATGACATGTAGGCCCTACACAAGTCTAATAGGGGTTCTTAACTCTATCAATGATATTAGATTTGAGCTCAACAGGGGTTCTGAAATCTGTCAATGACATGTAGACTTAAGTTCAACAGGTATTCTCAAATCTATCAATGACTTGTAGACTAACAAAGCTTACATTAGGGAAAGAACATCTCAATTAATGCAATTTTCTCAATACTGCAAGACTTAAATCCTTTTTCTATTAAAAAAAAAAACTATTTATGTGTTGTCATTGATAATGAATAATTGTGCAAAGTTTAAACTTGATCCAAGAATGGAAAGTGGGAGAAAAAAAGTTTTAAAAGACAAATAGATGTGGAGATAGTTAATAGAAGTTTTGTTTAAAAGACTCTTGACAAACAGATGTGGAGTTAATAGAAGTTTTGTTTAAAAGACTCCTGACAAACAGATGTGGAGTGAGTTAATAGAAGTTTTGTTCAAACAAAAGACTCCTGACAAACAGATGTGGAGTTAGTTAATAGAAGTTTGTTTAAAAGACTCTTGACAAACAGATGTGGAGTGAGTTAATAGAAGTTTTGTTCAAACAAAAGACTCCTGACAAACAGATGTGGAGTTAATAGAAGTTTTGTTTAAAAGACTCCTGACAAACAGATGTGGAGTGAGTTAATAGAAGTTTTGTTCAAACAAAAGACTCCTGACAAACAGATGTGGAGTTAGTTAATAGAAGTTTGTTTAAAAGACTCCTGACAAACAGATAGAGTGAGTTAATAGAAGTTTTGTAAAAATAGATGAATTATGAAATAGAGCTAAGCAACACTTTTTTATGTACTAAAGGAAGATTACAATTTTTTCTGAAATTTGGTGAGAGGCCCAAATAATTAGACATACACAGTGGTCTTTAGTTGTTAGCTTACAATGTGCTTTTTGAGGAGTATAGTTTAGTTTTTTCTGTTTTAATTAATTTGGAAAAAATTTATATTTGGTAGAACAAAATCACATGGGCATGTGACAGGTGTTCTGAAAATGTTTAAGCTTATTTGACTTCTAAGGGGAAGAGAAATAATTTTGGTACCTATTTAAAAGTGCCCAACAATAAAATAGTTTTAGGAAAAAAAAATATAAGGACAATATATTTTAGATTACTTGTAAATATGTTAAAATTGCATAATGTTCCTATGTTAGTTAATGAGTCTTCATTTATGGTATTCTACATAAGCCTGTTGATCCTAAGCAAGCTATCAACTTTGAACAATATTAATAACAGTAAAGATTAAAATATTTCCTAACAATTATTAAAGATCTAAGATAATATTGCTTGTTGGAGTGTGGACATTTTTTTTTTATATGTTTAAATAAGCACAAGCATTCAAGACCTAAATGACTGGGTTAATAATTCAATATTTAAAATACAAACACTAAATTAATTTTATAGCTGCTCATGTGATGTTATTATAATTATAAAGGAAATATTGAGCAATAAGCTATAAGTTCTTGTGTAAGAAATAAACAGCAATCAAACTATTGAATAATTAAATATGTAAACATTTTAAATGATATTAGATTGCCAAAAGTTGATAATAAATATATAATTTATTTGAGTGATTTTTATCAAATCTAACATTAGTCAGTATTGAAAATTATTTTTACAATGGACCTCATTCACCAATCGTAAACAAACAACATTTAGCCACGTGGTGCTCTATCTCTTCTATATAATTTACGATCTCATGTTTAATTCATGATGGTTGTCACGTGACAGTTTTTTTCCGTTGTTTTATCAATAAGATCACGTGACTAAATGTTGTTTGTTTACGATTGGTGAATGAGGTCCATTATTAATAGCAATAAAGAGATTTTTTAAAAGTTTGACACATTAAGCATAAAAATTATCCC
Organism: Biomphalaria glabrata; assembly: GCF_947242115.1. NCBI lineage: Eukaryota > Metazoa > Mollusca > Gastropoda > Planorbidae > Biomphalaria > Biomphalaria glabrata. The sequence goes on from NC_074726.1 coordinate 18,172,027, forward strand.
AATAAATTAATCTAAACATTTATACCAGATGTTTAATAAAATAAATAAAATACTAAAAAAAAAAAGGCTTATCTTAGGGAAAAATGCAGCCATGTATCTCAATGCTATAGGATTTATTTCCCCTTTTGCATCAAACAAAATAAAGTAATTACCAATATATAATTAACTATTTTTTTTTTTATTATTCCTGTTTTGTTTGGGACAATGAATAATTGTGCAAAGTTTCAATTTGATCTGAGAATGGGAAGTGAAAGAAATAGCAAATAGACAGATGGAGTGAGTTGATTTGAGCTTTGTACAAATTCACCACTTGAAAAGCTGAATGATTTATAAGAGCTGCAATCAAATTATGAGGAATGACATTTCAATGATGTAAATTTCCCCCTTAAAAAAAAATAAATTAGTTTTTATAATCTAGAAAAATTAGTAAGACATGAAATAAGAGCTAAATTTCAGGTAATGAAATAAGAGCTTAACTTCAAGAACTCAAATAAGAGTTTAACTTCAAGTGAAAAATCTTAAAGCTCACCAAATTTTTGACTGCGTAATTGCCATGTGGCATCTTCAGGTATTAGTGGATATACAAAGAAAAGTAATGTAAATAGAATGACAGTGTAATGTTTTAACTTGTACAAATATTAGTGATAATTTTGAAACTTTAACGGTTAATTTTATTCTGATGTAACAAATTCAAAATAAATATTAAGCAAATATTATGAGTTTATTCCAAGGCATTTGCTGGTAACAGTACCAGGCTTTAAAATACATAAGGTCAAAACATATTTACAATATGCAGTTGTACATTTTTTTCCCCACAATATAAAATAGACCGAAAAAATTGATCACAGTTTTGATTTTAACAATTTTCCCTGAACGCTGGGTACTGACTGATGGAATGTTTTCATAACAAAAGCACATGCTTTCAACATATTATCTAGGCAATCAAATGGAACAAATTTACTGACAGGCAGGTAAATAACATGTTCAATTAAGTACTTGGCTTCATGAGGATAACACAGGCTAGTGCTCCTTGTTTCCTAAAGAAAAATATACCAATGTTTTAGTATAATTCATTTAATTTTAGCAACTGTTTTATTCCATACTAAAATAGAACTAAATAGTCTTTATGTAGGTAGGACTACTATATAGTAAAGATACCTTTTTGTTCATTGTTGCTCAGACAAAGTTAGTTTCACCAGTTAAAGTTTTATATTGGTACTATGTGCACAAAATGACTAAAAAGCAACTTAGCTTTCATTATCTAATGTTAGTACACACAATAACCTGGTCAACATGGAAATTCCTATTAGGCTAAAAAACTTGAAATTATCTTTCCTAAGACTTGAACCAAAGACCTTCGTATTAGCATTGGAGCTTAATTATTTGACCAGCCTTAGTTCCACTGAATTAACCGTAGCACAACTCTTTTACATACTAACACAAACATGAAATCACATTACCTTACTAGATATTCCATCTAGTAGAGTAAATCTGTGTGCTATATCATCACAAGGCTCAATGTTTTTAAGTTGTGTTGCTCCTCGATAAGCATCAACTCCGTGTAAATTTAACTGTTTTACAACTTCATCTGGACTATCCTAAAACAAAATAAAGCTTACAATTTAAACATGATGATTTTTTCATTTAATTTTTTCATTTTTAAGAGTGGTAAATCCACCACAACTATCTAACAGGATTTTATAACTTGTCAAAATTAATTATCTTTATTTTCATATATCAGGAGTGTTTCTAGGTGCCTTAGGAATTTCTTAAAGTCTATATGCCATATGAATCTTTTAAAGCTTTGTATAATGAGATTGTAGTAAAGTTTAAGTTTTCAAGCCTTATGCTGGCCAGTTTCAAGAATATCATTGGTTTAAATAAAAAAAAAAAATTATTGTTACGATTCTCTATAAACCCTTGACAGAACAATGTGGCTAAGTCAAGAACCTGGCAACTTGGGTTCTGATATAACGAGACACTTTAATGAGTGTAATAAATAATGAAGAGTAAACAATCAAATACTTTAAAATTGGCAGTAGTCAATGTCTGAACATAACTGCTATACACAACTTGTACTTGAATCTTGTTCTTGCCTTAACTCTCCTGGTTCTCTGCTGTGTCGGACTGACATGACCCAATCTTTTTGAAACAACACAATTTCCATAACACTGTTGATCTACATAGAGAATGTTTAAATACACAAGCTTGTGTCACGTGTGTCAGATGATTACCCATAGGGCTACACTGACCAGCCTCACAGTTCAGTTAAAACAATGTCCCCCTCTTAGAACTGTCCATCCCAAACAGATTCTGCTTCACCATGTTACTGATGGAGGCGATGTGGATTACCTTCAGTTTGGACACCACAGACTTTTCTGTATATGGTACACGATGTCATTGATTCATTTAAAAATGCAATATGGGCCTTCCCAGTCTATCTGAAGCTTTGGAGACCTGCTTTTTTGTCTCTGTGGATTGTACAGCCATACCATATTGTCCTCATGGAACCTGGAGGCATTGAACCATTTGTTGGATCTTGTCTTCATCTGATTAGAGCATGGGCTTCCTCCATTCATTTTCGGAAATTAGTGACATACTCCTTTGAGGTAGCTAGCATATGCCCTAGAACACCGAATAGAAAGTCACTGGGTATTCGCAGTTCTCTGCCAAATAACATCTTAGCTGGTGTATAACTTTGTGGTGCTGTAAACAGATCCCCTGTATGCCATGAGGAACATTGGGATATATGTGTCCCAGTCATCTTGTCATTCATTGTGACCTTCGAAAGGCGTTGTTCTAGAATTTTATTAAATCGCTGCACCATTCCATCAGATTGAGCCTAGAGAGGTGTAGTGCGGGTCTTTTCAATGCAGAGTATCTGGCACATCTCTTGAAAGACTCTGGATTCAAAGTTTTGGCCCTGGTCAGAGTGTAACTCAATGGGAGCACCGTAACAACTCATCCAGTTTTCTACAAAGGTTTCCATTACCGTGGTGGCTTCTTGATTAGGTATGGTGTATGCTTCAGGCCATTTAATAAAATAGTCTTATCACTACCAAAATGAACTTATTTTCTTTCTTGCTTTCAGGGAATGGCCCAGCTGCATCAATCACGATGCTTTCAAATGGATTTCCGACGTTGTATTGCTGCAATGTCCTCTAGTCATACATTGAGGGCCATTGGCTACTGTACAGATGTCGCAACTTCAGCACCATTCTTCTACATCTTCCTGGTACCGGAACCAGTAAAACCGCTGGTGTAGCTTCTCCTAAGTTTTGTTGACACCAAGATGAGAGCCACTGCAGTACCTCAGACACCCTAACCTTAGGTAACATCAACTGAAAGCCATTGCTTGTTCTGTCTCTTGAAGTCACTGTTGACAATTTTCAGGGTGTCCCATTGAGCCAAATATGCTTTGGTAGCAATTCCTTATCAGAGATGTGCTGCCAATCTGGTCGTTGTCCATCTCCTTCATTAGGAGAATGGGAGTCAGATCTTCTCTTAGCTCAGATTTTTTAGTCAGACCACGGTCCAGAGGCTTCTACTCCAAGACAATGGCAATCGACAACTGCAATCTGTAACACCCTTGACCTACATGAAGAATGTTTACATCAGTCTTTTTTAAGTACACAGGCCTGTGTCACATGTGTCAGTTGATTACCCATAGGGCTACACTGACCAGCATCACAGTTCAGTTACAACAATATAAATGGCTAGTGAGAGGAGCACAGATCACCCAGAAGCTGGAATATTTTAAATATATAGTAATAAATAGGATTTTAAAAATACCAAGAGTAGCTAAAAGGTTTAAGTTAGAACAAATACTAAAATCAGTATAATACATTCATTGTAGAACAATCTAAAATATGTCTGAAACAGTGAAGGATGCATACAAGTTATATTTATAATGGCAGCACTAGATTCAATGATTTCTAATAAAACAGAATTGTAAATTAAATATGGCAAAATAAGCAAAATAATTTATTTTTTTTAACAAAGCTTATATTAAGTGTATCGATTAGTTTGGATCAGACATGTAATTAAATTTGTAATAGATCTAGACAAACAGTAATAAATTTGTGCGATTTTTACAAACTGTTTTTGTTTAGGGCTATTTCATGTTTTTAGCGTTCTCAATATGCTATGATCCTATCACTTGTCTGGACCAGTTGGAAAGGGGGAGAAAGAACAGGGTATCTGGGGGGGGATCACTTTTTTAATGTATTTTTTAAAAAAAGGGAATGACCTGAATTCAAACATGTGGGCTAAAGCCTTAGGCTTCTCAAGCCAACACGGCAAAGAGTCTATGAACATGGAAGATTGTATAGTTACCACATCTATTTCATGTTTGTGTTCACTAAGCCTCAGAGACTAATTGAGTACTATTTCTTTCCTTTGTTTGGTACCAAACACAATAATTTATTACCAATAGTTAATTTTTTAAAATTGATTCTTGCATTGTCAGGTAAAAGAAATATATTGCGCAAAATGTCAGCTTGATCCAAGATTGGGTGTCAAAGAAATAACATGTACAAAATTTTGGCCAAACAGACAGAAATCCAGAGTGAGTTGATATAAAAGCTTTTTAATAACCAAAAAAATCCCAATCAGGGCACAAACCACAGGCATACAACTTGACACCTTTCACATAGCAAGCATTCAGGATGAGGTTAACAAGACCCCTGAGATTTCTAAAAAAGAATCTTAGCTCTGATTATTAATGCTAACTAGTCCTGAACTTACTGTCACGTCCCTAGTGACACCTCATTGTTTACAAATGAGGACATTGTACCTATCTCAAATCAGGTCAGCGTACCCACGCCAGAAAGATGCCGATTAAAACTTAGCTCAAGACTACAGCAGGGAAACAAAATTAGCATAGCTTAAGTTACAAACACAGTTCCTAGTGACACCTCATTGTTCACAAAATGAGGACATTGTACCTATTTCAAATCAGGTAACTATCTCAAATCAGGTCAGCGTACCCACGCTTAAATGCCAGAAAGATGCCGATTAAAGCTTAGTTCAAGGCTACAGCAGGGAAACATAATTAACGTAGGTTAAATTACAAAAACAATTAAATGGAAAATTAAATGTAAACGGGTCAAGGAGTCAAGGATGGGTATTGAATTGTCACTGTTCTTTATCCTAAAGAAAGATATAAAAGGCGGACTATTAGCTTGAGACGAGAGAGAGCGCTAGAAAGTTAGACTTAGTAGTCGCTAGTTTTTAAAGTAAATATTTACTCATTTTATTGAACATTTCACTGAATCCTGTATTTTTTTGTATATATCTTTGTACATACATTTATTGTTTCAAGTTCAAGTTTTAAATAATTAAAACTAAAGAAAACATATCAGCACTTTGTTACTTCATTACTTGTTAAAGTGTTTGAACTATAATCAAGGCACCTCCGAACCCGCATATGTCACAAGTTTATAGCATCAAGATCTGCCAGTTAAATAAACGTAATAAACACGTGACATAAATTGACACCTCCGACGGCTGTATGTACAACGAATTTATTCATCAACGTGATAACTACTACAGGATCAATACTTTCATCTGGCAACCTTTGACGTCTGCCACGATAACCAACCTGCATCGAAACAACTCTTTGACAGTTGTGTTGCATCAAACTAGAACTACAGACGATAGTTCTACGTCACAACTCAGCCTCTCACTACGACGAAAACTTCACGTTCAAGTCTACTACATGTCTTTATGACAAGGTCAGTACAACCTTACGTCATTTTACAGGCTTGATCTATCAACTTAGATCGCCTTGTATATTTACTTACTAGCGACAAGTAATTGTTTTCCATATTGCCTAATCAAGCGGCAACTATTATTTACTGTCACTCACAAGTGATCAGAAATCATCATCTTATAACGACGATTTATAAGGTGAAACATTGAACTATTGTGTATCTTCTAAATAAAAATAACCTAAGAACATTTCAATTGAAGTATATTCAAGTCTACTTTTGAGTAACGACAATCATTTAGACTCAACCAACAATTTCACAAGTACAAGACTACTTGCTACTGAATTACCATGGCAGCTAAAATGTTGACACTTCAAGATTTTCTCGAGATGGCCAAAGAATTAGCCATGCCTAAACCAGAAAGACTACAATGGGCAAAGCAAGAACTTGAAGAACATGAAAAGAAAGTATTAGCCCAACGAAAAGAAGAGATGGACCATGAACGCCTAATGAAAGAAGAAGAACGCCTTATCAAAGAAAAAGACATACAATTAGCTCAGGCACAAAAAGAAGCAGCGCATGCCCAACATAAGTCTGCAGGTTTCGACAAATATAAACAAATGTCAAAAATGGCCAATTTCCAAGAATCGAAAGACAATATTGATTCTTATCTGATGCGTTTCGAAGAACTAGCTAAAGCATCAGGTCTACCTAAAGAACAATACTCTAGAACTCTCATGAGCCTTCTTACGGGTAAAGCCATTGACATTTGCATTCAACTTCCAGCGCACGAACTAGACAACTATAGCAATGTCAAAGAAGCACTCCTGAGACAGTATGGCGCTACACAAGACACATACAGAAAAAAGTTCTATACAGAAAGGCCTCGACAAGAAGATGATCCATTAATATTTATATCAAACATGACCATGTGGTTTGATAGGTGGATCTCCTTGTCAAAAATAGAAAATTCATACGAAAATCTGAGAGAGCATGTCATCATAGATGCCATCACACATGCACACTCAGAAGATATTCAATCCTTTATCATTGAAAGACAACCAAAAGACATTCAAACTTTGACTCGAATAGTACGACAATACAGGGCAGCATACCCAAACAAACCTATTAAGCAGTCTGCAGAAGAAAATTTCATCTGTTATACCAAAGAAACCAGAACACCACGATTCTCAAGACCAGAAAAAACGCCAATATGTACAAGCTGTAATTTCAAAGGACATTATGCTTCACAATGTAAAACCAGAGACATAGAATGCAGTTACTGTCATCTTAAAGATCACTACGCAAACGAATGTAGAAAGAAACAAAACAACTTAAGTGACAGATCCAAAGAAAAACAATCAGCCAGGTACCAGCCACAATCTACAAGAAATCAAAACTATGGTAATCAAAACTATGGTAATCAAAACAAATTCTTCAACAGAAAACCTAGATCTGACCACACAACAATGACTATAGTTACAAAGTCTAAAGGTCTAGAATACTATCCAGGTTTAGTTGGAAACCAGAAAGTGGAAGTGATTCGAGACACAGGTTCGACGTCTGTGGTCGTACATTCAAAATTCGTCAAGACTCATCAATACACAGGCAAATATGTTGCGGCTACAGCTTTCAATGGTACAGTCAGCAATCTACCTGTAGCAGAAATTAACATTACAACACCTTTCTACAGTGGTGATGTAGAAGCACTAGTATCAGACAATTTACCTGTAAATCTGTTGATTGGCAACATTAAAGGAGTTCGTGATTGCACTCAACGAGACCTACAAGACTGGTCGAAAGCCATAAAAGTAAGCCAAGAATGTAATGCAGTCATTACAAGATCAATGACAAAAGAAAACATTGAATCAGAAAATCTACAGAATGAATCAAACTCAAATCAACAAAATGACAACGCAACCAAAGAAACTACAGATCAAGAAACCACTAATCAAAATGAAATGACTAGCAATTCAAACATCCCGCCTGAATTCAACAATGAAGAATTTAAAGAAGAACAAAAGAAAGATCCTACTCTATCAAGACTATACAAAAAAGCACAGACCAATATAAATCCAGAAACAAACAATGAACCATATCTTGACAACGGAATGCTTATGAAACGAAGCAAAAACAAAAATGAAATCATTGAACAAATAGTCGTACCACAAACATACAGAAAGACAATAATTGAATCAGGACACAGCAAACCTTTTTCTGGACATATGGCTGTATCCAGAACAAAGAAAAGAATTCTACAACATTTCTATTGGCCAAGCATAACGAAAGATGTAAAGAAGTTCGTCAGTACATGTCATATTTGTCAAATGAAAGGACCTAAAGGTAGACACACTCAAGCACCAATTCAAACTGTAGAACTCACAGACAAACCATTCCAGAAAGTCGCCATTGACATTATTGGACCCATACCAATTGAATCAGCAAGAAAGCATAAATACATACTTACTTTAGTTGATACATGTACAAGATGGCCAGAAGCAATACCATTAGTCAACATAACAGCTATTGACATTACCAGAGCTTTGTCAGAAATTTTCTCCAGAACCGGACTACCAGAGGTGATACTAAGTGACCGAGGGGGACAATTTACAGCGGAAATCACGAAAGCATTCATGGACATGTACAAAATAAAGATGAAATTTACAACGGCCTACCACCCACAGAGTAACGGACTCTGCGAACGTATGAATTCTAGTTTGAAGCAAATCATATCAAAAATAGCCAATGACAACCCACAAAATTGGGATCTTTTAATACCAGCAGCACTTTTTGCATACCGAGAAAGTCAACAAGAAACTACAGGTTTTTCTCCATTTGAAATGCTCTACGGTGCAAATCCGAGAGGACCTATGGCAGCACTAAAAGAATCACTAATGGCACCAAGACAGAATGTAACAGCAACAAAAACAGCTTTTCAACATGTCATAGACACTCGAAATATGGTCATTCAAGCATGTCAAAAAGCTAAACAAGAAACAGCAAAAGCCAACATAGCTACCCAAAGACGAGTCAACGAAAGCAGAACTTTGAGAAAATTAGAACCAGGAGATAAAGTGAGATTATTATTGCCAGATAAAAAGAACAAGTTTTTTATTCAGTGGCAAGGACCATTTTTAGTTACCAAGAAAGTCACAGACGTAGACTATGAAATTGAAATAAACAACAAAAAGAAAGTCTATCACATCAATATGCTTCATAAATATAATGAAGAAATGCAAGAAAATGAAACAGTGCAAGACACAATTACATGTTTGACTGTTCTTCAAGAAAGTGATTCAAATGATACGCAAGAACTCATACTCCCGAATCCAATATCAACACAAACAGAATCATGGAAAGACATAAAATTGAACAATTTATCATGTCAAAGAAAGCAAGACGTATCAGAGATACTAAAGAATTACTCAGCAATTTTTACCGACGTTCCAGGCAAAACATCAGTTATAGAACATGAGATCAATTTGACTAGCGACAAACCAACAAAACAAAGACCATATCCAGTTCCAATACATTATAGAGACTTTCTACAAAAAGAAATCAACCAATTACTACAACAAGGCATAATTGAACATTCAAATTCGCCCTACGCAGCACCTATCGTACTTGTGAAACGACACAATGCTACAACACCTAGAATGTGTGTAGACTTTAGGCAACTCAACAAAATTACTTGCCTAGACTCTTACCCTATGCCAAATCCAGAAGATCTCATGACACAGTTTGCTGAAGCAAAATTTTTTACAAAAATAGATCTTTCAAGGGGATATTACCAAATTCCAATGAAAGAACAATGTAAACCATACACAGCTTTCACTACTGCATTTGGACTATTCCAATTTAACTACATGCCATTTGGTTTAGTCAATGCAAGTAGTACATTCAACAGAGCAATACACCGACTATTCGGACAAAGAAAAGATACTGTTTCATATATAGACGACATATGTATCTTTCACAAATGTTGGGAAGAACATTTGCAAGGACTAAAAGAAATCTTTCATGAACTAAGACAGCATGGCTTCACTATCAAACCCAGCAAAATGGAACTAGCCATGAATGAAGTAACATTTTTAGGTTACAAAGTAAGCTACAACTCTTTAAAACCTCAAGATGAAATCATCAAGAGAATATTAGACATTCAAGTGCCTAAGACAAAGAAACAAATCAGGAGTATACTAGGACTATGCAATTTCTACCGATGTTTCATACCTAATTACACGACTCTCACATCGCCCTTGACAAACCTTACCAAGAAAGGTCAACCAAACAAAGTACTTCATTCACAAGAACTGGAAGACACTGTAACGAGAATCAAGGACACCTTTTCACACGAGTCCATTCTCAAGTTACCAGACCAAAACAAAACATTCCACCTTGCGACGGACGCGTCCTCCGAAGCGATCGGAGCCTGTTTAATGCAAGAGCACAATGGAACACTACATCCCGTGTTCTATATTAGCAGGAAATTGTTACCAGCGGAAACCAGATACTCTACAATTGAAAGAGAGTGTTTAGCGATAGTTTGGTCCATAAATCGCTTTACCAAGTATCTGTTAGGCAAACCATTCAACCTACTTACAGACCATTTTCCTCTCCAATTTCTAAACACTAGAAAACTGGCTAACAGCAGACTAACACGATGGAGTTTAATGTTAACAGACTACCAGTTTACTGTAAAAACCATACCAGGGAAGATGAACGTCTTAGCAGACACCCTGTCGAGATGTACTTAGATTACAACTATCAGTAACATAACTTGTACATTTTGTTTTCATTTAAAATTTGATTCATACATTGACTAAAAATGATTATATATGAAATATATATGTATTTTAATATTCCCATTGGATGGAAGATTTCAAGTCTTATGACATTCATTTTATTACTATAACATATCTTCTTAAATGCTTACATATGTTATTATTGTGAAGAATTCTAAAACTAGAATACTGCATATTATTGAATATTATTTTATTCATGAAAGAAGCATCTGTAATACCTTTGTACGTTAGTAGCATTATTATATATAAGATTGAGCGGTTGCAGTTCCGTTTTACTCAACATGCGTCCCGCTTAGGAAGAGGGGGGTATATGTCACGTCCCTAGTGACACCTCATTGTTTACAAATGAGGACATTGTACCTATCTCAAATCAGGTCAGCGTACCCACGCCAGAAAGATGCCGATTAAAACTTAGCTCAAGACTACAGCAGGGAAACAAAATTAGCATAGCTTAAGTTACAAACACAGTTCCTAGTGACACCTCATTGTTCACAAAATGAGGACATTGTACCTATTTCAAATCAGGTAACTATCTCAAATCAGGTCAGCGTACCCACGCTTAAATGCCAGAAAGATGCCGATTAAAGCTTAGTTCAAGGCTACAGCAGGGAAACATAATTAACGTAGGTTAAATTACAAAAACAATTAAATGGAAAATTAAATGTAAACGGGTCAAGGAGTCAAGGATGGGTATTGAATTGTCACTGTTCTTTATCCTAAAGAAAGATATAAAAGGCGGACTATTAGCTTGAGACGAGAGAGAGCGCTAGAAAGTTAGACTTAGTAGTCGCTAGTTTTTAAAGTAAATATTTACTCATTTTATTGAACATTTCACTGAATCCTGTATTTTTTTGTATATATCTTTGTACATACATTTATTGTTTCAAGTTCAAGTTTTAAATAATTAAAACTAAAGAAAACATATCAGCACTTTGTTACTTCATTACTTGTTAAAGTGTTTGAACTATAATCAAGGCACCTCCGAACCCGCATATGTCACAAGTTTATAGCATCAAGATCTGCCAGTTAAATAAACGTAATAAACACGTGACACTTACCACCTGCTCATTGGTCCCATGACCAACTCAGACCCTGCCCACAAAGAGCCAGACTTCCTTCACCAAAAATCTTAACAGGTCTGATACAAATGTGATGATGCTACTAGGTGAAGTAACCTTCATCTTTATTTCATTTTTTTTTCTTTTTAATGTAGCTTTCATTGATCTCATTAAAACTATATATGTCTTCCCTTATCTTCACCTATCAATAAAGACAGTGTAGTGCGAACCTTATGGGTATCATTGAAATGAAAAGATATGCAGTCTGTTGTACTTTTTACTTAGAATACACAAAGGAAAATCTTAATTTAAATAGAAAAATGAGGAACTGTCAGTCCTAATTTTTAAGTATTCTCACAAGACAGATAAGGAGTCCACAGTGAGATTACTTTGTCCACTAATGGGGTAAAATGATATTTAAAGAATGATTTTTTAATAAAGAAAAAACATGTTTTTTCTTAAAATTTAATAAAGGATTAAATATTATATCATTTTTCACTGGATGACGCTTATAAGATAAAAGGTTGGACTATAGGCTAAAAATTATACTCTATAAACAATTTTCATATAGAATAAAACAAACTTACAACCAAAACTGGACAAAGCCAGAAATTATTAATGTCAGCTTTCATTCCAACAGGTTTAAAACCAAGTGGTAGTTTCTGAAAAAAATATTCTGCTTTTTGTTTTTGTAAATCAAATTCTGTTTGGTTAAAATTTCGCTGGCGATATAACATTGTAGCCAGAAGTGCTGTACTTGGCTGACATCTAATCATTTTCAACATTTGATCAGGGAAACCACGCATCCATTTAACAAAAAGTGCCTTATAATCCACTCCAAACTGATTCAAAACAATTCGTCCAATCTTAGGTAGAGGAGAAATTTGTAGCCAAGAAAAAATAACCAAATACTTTAAAACTTTTTTAAAATAAATATCAGCAGTCTGAAGAGGATATGTTTGTTGAATGTCACACATTTTTTTATAAACATTTTGATCTCTGACTTTAGCAATACATCCTCCAAATGAAGTGTAAAATTTTATAACACCAAAACTAAACAATGATATGTCCGATAATGGATTGCCAATATGTGTAAAACCATTGAATGATTCAGCACAATCTTCAATGATAATTAGATTTTTTTGTTTAGCAATCACAATAATGTTATCCATTGGTATTACTCTTCCATATAAATGAGCCACAAGAATGCCAACAGTTTTTGTTGTAATCAATTTATCCAAGAGTTCAAGCTTAGGTTCCAGTGTATCTAAGGAAATATCAAGTGGAACAATGACAAGACCATGGTGTTTGACTATGGTGCTCATATCTGGAATGTTAACAGCAGTCATTATCATTTCAGAGCCTTTCGGAAAGTTGAGTGCAGTTAAATACAAATCAAGTCCAGTTCTAACAGAAAGCAGAGGCAAAACATTGTTTTTATTCAAGTCAGTGGTCCACAGTTTAAGTAATTCTTTTTTAACATGGCTCCTGTAGGTATTGTCATGACAACTAAGACACTTCGATACTGCATAATAAAAATGGTGACATTTTGCATCTGAAACATAAAAGACAATTTACAACATTAAAAAAAACACACAAAAAACTATTTTATGTAAAAAGAATCGTTCAAATTTTGAGATATATATGAAACTATAAAAAAAAATAAAAATAAATAAATCTGAAAAGTAAATACTTACCAATAATAATTGGAGAATATGGAAGAATAGGAAAATTCATGGATGTATTCACTCAGAATTATATCATGTTTAACTAAACAGAAAAAGAAGAAATGCAAGTAAGTTATATAATGAAACAAAGTTATTAAAAAGATTCAGTGAGATACAGCCAGGACACATTGAAAGAATGTGAGAAAGTAGAGGGGCAAAACTAGTAAACAAGCAAAAACAAAAAGGCAAGAAACCGAAAGGCTAACCATGAATAAGATCAATTGAAGTACAGGCAGAGCTACAACAAATTAATTCAGGCATAAGGAAGAAAAGCTCAGGAACGATCTGACTGTGAAAAATGTTTTGAAGCAGACCATTAGGATGGATGGATGGTATGGGTATGGTGGAAGGGGTATACAGAGGTGTATTTGTGCTACTTCTCTTACACAAATCATGGACTAAACAGTTAAATCCAGAATAAAATATCTTCCTCAGTTTGCGAAAGAAAGTGCTACTGCCTAAAAAAGTTTTGGTTCTATATTAACCATTCAAAAATGTAAAATCAATTTTGTAAAACCAAAATATAAACAAAAAGCTTTTATGTACCAATGAATTTTCCCTGGCTTGATGCTTTAACAGCCATAAGTGCAAGTGAGATTGCATGTAACTTGGACATGAAAATGGAGCATCCATTGGGGAGTCCATGGGAGATTGCTCTGTTTCTAAAAGAGAAGGCACATGCAACCTTTTTATCTATCTTGGATCTGTCAGAGTAAATGGTGCCACAATCTCTGTAGCTCTCCTGCAATTCTCTAAAGAGGACTTGTTGTGTGCTAGGGTCTGCATTTTCTTTTTTTTTTTTTTTACATTAAGAGGGAATAAATTTAATTAAGGTTTATTCATCAACCAAGGATGGTTCTGTGGAATCCTATTTTAGAGACTTTTGAATGGATTCTCTTATTCGAAGGCCTAATGGCTGTATGAGGTAAGGTCTTCGATTGTATAGTTCTAAATTGGTAGGGGTGAAATATGGAGTCAAAAGCAAGGTTCGTGGTAGGTATTAAATTTCAACTTGACTATATACAGCATTGCAAGCTTTTTCATTCTGACGTCCATGGGGAGTTCTTCAGCCTTCAGGTGATGTTTGAAATGCACCAAGACAGATCTGCAGGGCAGCATTTTGTATGGACTCCAATAATTTTAAGTACTATTTCCTAGCTGTTCCATGTATTATAGATCCATAGTCTAATTTGGATTGAATCAGACTGCAATATAGCAGCAGCAAGGTATCTGTGTCAGCTCCCCAGTTCATATTGCTGAGTTATCTGAGTAGGTTTAATGACTTGTTGGGTTAAAATTTAGTCCACTGAAATAATTGTTCTCATGTATTCTCCAATCAAATTGATACTTTAAGGGGAGGTATCCCTAGAGAAAATCGAGTTTTGGGTCTGGGATATCGATTTTTAACTAATAACATAATTAAGTAGATCAATCATTTCTCATTACATTACAATCATTTTTATTGCTTAAATCTGTTTCTAAAACATGTTTTTTTAATGTCTTTGTAAGGGTTTTGAGACAAAATCTTAATAAAATTTATACTTTAAACTCATTTTTCTCAAAATGTTAGTTTTTGCACATGTCATTATACCTTACTAGGAATTTCTCCTAAACTACTTGATAGATTTTGATGAAATTTGAAACACTTCTTAAGGACATCATTTACTTTACTCGTACAATGAGTTTTTTTCAATATTTTATTTACTTTTTTTTAAAAAAGTAATTTTAATTAATATATATCCTGTTTTTAAGGTCTAAAATATACTAAAAATTCAAAAATTTGTAAAAAATTTAACATACTTAAATCTTTAATTCTGACGCTGTATCAATTTAGAGGATCTTTTTTTCTTATCTTTTAATTCAATTTCATCTATTTCTGATCAATAGTTTTTACAAAATTCTGAGTTTTAATTTGTATACAACAAACAAGATGGCCGCCGTTACCATGGCAACCATCATTCAAAAAACTTTTTTTTTAGTATTATTTATTTTAGAATATCATTATATGTAACCATAACAAATTTCAAAGGCCTAGCTTTAGAAATAACAAAAATAAGATTTTCAGGGATACCTCCCCTTAAACAATTATTTTTTGTATCGAACAAAATATGAACCAATAAAAAAAAACACAATTAGATGTAGATCTAGAATAATCTACTATCTAGATTAATCTAAATCTAGATTAGAATCTAGTAGTAAAAAAAAAAGGAGATCTAGAATCTAGATGATGATAGATCTTCTACTAAATCGAGTTTTTTTGTCAGTAGATCTATAGTCATTTCCGTCTAACGAACACCCCCTATTTTCTGACATTAGCTAACACCCCACAATCTTTGATAAAATGAGCCTTTATTTTGATAGCTTTGACAAAACTAGTCTATTGTTTTTGTTTATACTCCATTTCTTTATAGTTCAGACACATTTAGTTTCATTTACTCTGAAAAACAAGGATTATACACAGGTTCAAAGAACACTGGTAGGACAATGCTATTTTTTTTCTTCTAGGACAGAAGGAGGGTAGGTCCGGGGTGAAGGAGATTTTTTTAGAAAATGTAGGTACCAGCTTAACAAATCTAAAATTCTTCTAATTAGGCCCTAAAACACATACATGTCATAACCTTTGTGTAAATATTATTATCAATGGCATTAACGAATGGCCTTTATCACTAGTATCAATGACACTAACGAACGCTAGATCTACTTTTTTTTTTACTATTTTGCCACTCATCACTATGCTCTACAATTGTAAAAAAAAAAAAAATGTAGAGGGAAGGACAATTATGGATCGATCAGGTACCAAATTAGGCTGAGCAGAGTGAGCGGGGTAGACAAGCGGGGTCGCACAGTTTTTTCATTTTTATTTGGGTCAACTAGACTTAGTTATGCTACAGTACACAGTACAGGTAAAACTTGTGTGTAATGGCCTTGTTGTGGCATCCGTTATAAACAGAGAAGGAAGCAATTGAGTGGGAAAAGTAACACTGACCTGTCTGTCTTTAGTTAATGTAAAAAGAAATTGATATAAAAAAAGAAAATTAAAGATAATAACATTTTTTAAATACAATAACTATGAGGTGTTCGTTAGCCCACCGAGAGTGTTTACTTAGTTACAAGACGGGGGAAGGTGTTCGTTAATGTCAGCACTGGACCCCATTGACCTGACACTCTTTGACATCATATTTTTAATCTTTGAAAAAACATGAAAAAACAATTTTTTGTTAGTACATCATTAAAATTTGATTTTTTGATTTGAGGCACATCGGCACAACTTAGGCCATGTCGTGCCTCATCATTAAAATACTTTAACAGAACTTTCCAATGGTGTATAAATTATGACTGTATGTTTAACAGTTAGAAAGTTATGAATTTTTTTTGTGGCGTTTTGACCTAACATCGGATGACATGGAACAAGAGAGAGGAGAGCTTGTCGCTGGCTAAGCCGGCAAGACACACCCCCAGCTAAAAAGTTAACAAGTTGGAATTTAGTTTTGTAGATGATAGATCTACTTATTAAATTAGAAATTTAATAGTAGATCTAGTATTAGTAGTAAATTTCTATCTCACAAAGCTGATTTCATTTATATTTATGAACTTTACTTGTTTAGAATGTAAATATTGAAGGAAATAAACAGATAATCGGGTCTTGAGCTTCAAGAAATATCAGAGTGACCCAGAGATGTGTGGGTGTTGTGATGGCAAAAAAATAACAAAATATTTAAAAAGTGGGTTCAAAATTGTCTGAAAAAATGTTTTTTCAAATGCACTTTAAAGTTCGTCACATATTTTATTGTAACTATGCGTAGCGTAACAAAACAACACATCTAATTTCATTGACAAATGGATGACGACTTTATAGATGTTTGCAGTTTTTTCCTAGGACTAACCATTACGGAGATATAAAAATTCAAACGTAAATATTGCGGCGGCAGGCTTAATGTGTTTGTAAGACGGAAATGACTATAGATGATGATAGATCTACTAGTTAATCTAAATCTAATTCTCTACCTGCAAACCTTTATAATATTTTATTAATTTATAACTATAATTCTACTATCTAGATCTAGAGTAGTTTATAAAATGCTATTCGGACACCTATCCTATAGGCCCAAATTTGAAAGTTTTACTTTGACAGCGCATTATTTTACAATGGTTTGACATAGAAAAGAACATGAAGCATCAAAATCTTCTTTAGTTTAAGGAGAATAAGGATGACTACTTATATTTGTACCCCTAACCTATATTTGTTATTATAATTAAGGTCAAAGAGGCAGTGTGTTTCCATTTAATTCAGACAAATTCGACCCACATTGATTAGGGACACCATAATTTATTTAGGACAATCTCTATATTTAGGCATCAATAAACTCAGATTTTAATTCTATATTAAAATTAACTAAATTTTAAGATACCCAGGCATAGCCCCTCACATTAAATCATTAAGATGTTTTCAAGTTATGCCTAAATTAACTAAATACGAACACAAAAAATAAAAATATGAACACACTTATTCTACCTAAATTAGGTCACTGGGATACTGACTTCTATACCGACTTTTAGACTTATGTTTGCATGATTAGATGTGTGTTGAATGTTTGTGTTTTTTGTTTATTAATTTAAATCATTTCTAATACAGATGACAGATGATCTTTTGTAGTATACTGTATAGACCAGTATAGTACAGGTTAGGATCTAGATCTAGATTATAAATATTACTTTAGTCAATTTTTACAGTTAACTTACACAGCTCTAGAAACAATAAAGTCTAGGGTCAGAGATCTAGTATACTATAGTTATAGTAGTATAGTCTATACTATCTATACTCTATAATAGACGTCGTAGATCTAGATCTATAGACAGACATGTCACATAGACAAATCGGTAATTGGGAAATTCCAAATAATGTATATAGAATAGATCTAGATCTCTAGATCTACGAACGATTACTCTAATTCACCCAGTCTCAGTATTCTAGATTTAAATTATTCACATTCGCTTTATACTTTATTTAATTTCTAATTACGATCTTCAAGACTAGGTTTAGATCTAGATCTAGAATTCTAGGTCAAATAATCATAATCATATTATAATCAAGAATCAATGATAATCATATTCATAGTTTATGTTGTCTTTATTATCAATATCAGTTTATAATTATAAAAGTTATTTAAAGATCAGGCTTGTAAGCTTGTAATCTAGATTAATCTAGAATCTAGTGGTAAGAAAAGTAGTAGATCTAGACACTAGACCTAGTAGATTTAAATATTTAAGATGTAGATCTATTTCTAGTTTTCTAGACTAGATCCTATGTCTATAATTCTATATGATCATATATATCTAAATTCTAGTAATAGTAAATCTAGTTTAGTAGATTATCTAGATCAAGATAATTTACTTTCTAAACTGATCATTACCTCATTAGATTTAGATCTAATTCACAGACATAGATCTAGACTTATTTAGTCTCTAGAGTACTCTAGACCTATACTGCTTATACATTTATTGATCTATATAGTAGATTCTTATACCTGAACACCGACTTACGGGAACTAGGTCAAATTTTTATTTTATTTTTTTATTTGGTGAAGGTTTAACTTACAAAAAAACTGAAAGCAGATTCTTATTCTGCAACTAAAGGACTATAAAAATAGCTGTATTCATTTGAATTACCACTCATAGTCAAGATTTTATTTTAAAATAAAGTGGGTCACTTCATGCTCCTATATTGAACGCAGTTTTGGGCTTTCTCCTGACTTGGACAGTGAGCACCGTCATTGTACACCACTATGTAATTGCTAATAATTATATCTGTGTTACTTAATTTTTTTTTAGATTGTATTAAAAGAAGTAGATTCACTTTTGCAATATGTATTTATAGGGTTATTTCCTCATATACTCTCTCTCTAACTCTATATATATAGAATATATTAATATATATATATCGTTTATAGTTTATTATTTATATACCTATGTAATCTATGTGTAGAAACAGACAGAAATAAATCTATATAAATTATATATCTATAAATTAATTATTATAATTTAATAAACATGATATTTTCAACTAGGGCGACTAGGCTACATTGGCTACATGTATTTCCTCTGTCTTTCTTTTAATTCCCATCCAAGGACCCTCTTCTTGTTTTCATAATTTGGATGTTAGTTTTGTGACACATTAACACCCCCTCCCTCCCATAGATGCTTATAATTCTTTTCATGACTCTATCCCACTTCCCTCCACTGCCTGTTTGATAGTTTGTGACACTAAACGCTTAAGTGTATACCTCTCCTCACTGCCAGCTCATCTGGAGTGATCACATGCAGTGGGCATGGTCTATGGCTTCAAATTAGCAGCCCGCACTTTTTCTTTCATTCATAAATTATATATTCTAAATATCTCGATCCAGGTCATGCTTATTCATTGAAAAAATCATAGATTTATTCATCCCAATAATATTTCTTATTACGATTTTGCTGTGCCCAATGAAGGAGAATGAGCTGAATTCATTATTATTCGTTGTACACCCCCTTATTAAATTATATTTAACAGCTAACGGTATAAATGTGATTGGAATGTCTTTCTAAAGATGTTTGGAAGCTTATTTTGATATGCCCATCAGCCTACGATCAAACAGGTTCATAATATAGCCTTCATCCCTTATATGGGTATGAATTGCCGGGGGAGGTTAAAACAACAGCTTTACATACATGGTTACCGAGAATCTAAAAAACTGCCATCTGCTTTGGAAAAACGGAACAAAATTACCGGAACTTATCTAAAATTGGACATGCGCAGTCCCGAAACGTTGATTTTTGCTCCAAACATAAAAACAAATGAATTACAAACAAAAAAGCGACCCGTTCAATGAAGGAGAATTTGATGGGGTGTCCAAAATATAAGAAGCTACTATATATATATATATATATATATTTCTAGGCTCTCTCTCTCTCTATGTTCTCATGTTCGTCCGCCTGCATAATGTCTCATCAGTCTACCTTAACGTGGTAGACCACTTCACATATCTGGGTAGTATAGTATCAAATGATGCCTCACTTTCAAGGGAAGTTGATAACTGTCTGGCCAGGGCATGTTACAACCCTTTTGGACGCCTGACAGTTTGGCGGAATAAATCACTTCGCCTGCCTACAAAAATCAATGTCTACTAGGCGGTGGTTCTTTCAACCCTTCTATATGGATCTGAGACATGGACACTAATATACAGAAAGCAACTAAGACTACTTGAGCGCTTCCACCAAAGATGCTTGCGCTCCATCATGGACCGCACTACAAACAGCGATGTCCTTGCGAACACTGGTATGGACAGTTTAGAGGGACTTCTTATGGTCCGACAGTTACGCTGGGCAGGGCATGTATCCCATGGGAGACGAACATATGCCAAAGGCAGTCTTTTTTTGTGAGCTAAATTATGGTCAACATAACAGAGGCACCCCATGGAAACGCTTCAAAGACCAGCTTATGCGCCAACTTGCCTTAGCTGACATAGAAGAGAGCACTCACAAAGGCCACAGGATACACATTTGAGACCGAAAGAAAATCTGCTGCTGAGGACAGATACAGACGGCGAAAAGAAAATCTAAATTGACCACCTGTGGACAATGGTTATGCTTGTCCTAGTTGTGGAAAAATATGTAGGTCACAGCTGGGGCTGTGCAGCCATGGAAAATACTGCATTCATCACTAATCTTCGGACTCGAAGACCAGCCTTATATATATTGTGCTTTTTTTGTGATGGTACGGTGTACCAGCATCTTTTTCAATGTGGAGAAAAAATTATTACTTTCTTGTATTGTAACGTTTATTATTAATTTATTAGTCATAGCTAATAGTTAGACCAGTGATGCCCAAAATACGGCCTGTTGGCCAGATCCGGCCTGCGACCTGGTTTCATCCAGCCCGCCGAAACTTCGGCACAAAGTATAGAAATCTCACTTCCAAACAAAAAAAAATGTATCTGTAACTACTTTTGGGCCTTCACTTTTTCTCTGATGGATTAGTACCATAATCTTTAACATTTGTGTGTTTATGAAATGGGACTCTGAATGTAGAATCTACCAGGAAAAGTGAACATATCTTTTTGTTGAACATGATAATAAGCAAACATTTTGAACACTTTTATAAAGAAAGTGTGGCTGTCTAATAAAACAACAACATAAAAATGGTATTATAAAATAAATTTGGCGGCATTCTTGGTTTGAGTCGTGAATAAAAAAAATTGTCAAACTACGCCTTGAGGTTGGAGGATCCATGGGAATATTTACCAAAAAGAGACCACAAAATGAGCATTGGTAAAGCTACCTACACTGTTGCCTACATTTTAAGTAGAGAAATGAAGCTATTTTCTGACGCGTAAAAAAATATAATTGTCAAATTATTAATTAAGTATTTAATCCACAGGTTTCTACCAAAATAGTTTCAGAACAATTTCATTTCTTTTTTGTAACTTTTTGCTCATGTGGCCCGCAAGACGAGTGTTGGAAATTAAAATGGCCCGTTGGTCGAATTAAGTTGGGCATCACTGAGTTAGACAATCCATAACTGAGTACCGGCACCTATTTTTTAACAAAAAAAGCACTATGTATATATTAAGTTAAAATTAAATTAAATTTACTTACCTGTGTAGCGAATTCATGTAGTATGTCATCAAAATTCTGTGTTTCCTATATAGATATAGATCACGCTCAATAGTTAGAATAGCCAAATGGGAAAGAAGTGTATCATAAGTGGACAGATACAATTTCTTCTGGGGTTTTGGTGGTAGTTGGTAGAATATGCCTTAAAGATTCCATGTCATCTGCTAATTCTTGCTGACATATATCTGCTGAGTGATCTGTTGATGGCGTCAATGCTAGCACAGGCTCAATGTAAACTTTTGAATGTCATCACATTGATGGTTCTTGAAGCTGACAAGAAATCCAGATTGTGATTTGATTTCAGCTTTTCAAAGAGTGAATTACAGTTTCTAATTATCTTCTGCATTTCCAGATGTGAAGTTTTCCAGATTTATCATATGACTGCCTTTTTTTGTTATATTTGGCAAGAAAGATTGCAACAACTTCCATGTTTTTAGTCAATAACTCTCAATTTTATCACAGCATTTATTATTATTTATTTATTTCATCCCAATAATTTCTTATTCTTAGGCACGATTTCACTACCAAACCCCACCTTTTCCTCTTCTCCCTAGACTGAGTCTACCACATTGGCGACCAAGTTGTCATGTTCCTTGGCTTATCTCCCCTTCGCTTAGTACGATTGTCAAACCACATTTGCTACTCACCAGTTTGCCCATCCGGCAAGCCTCCATTATTATGTTCTAGTGTCAGGTCTATCAACTAGCACAAGATGATCTAAGCTCTTCTCATCTTACGAAGCAGCCAGACTGTCCCTTCCCCTTTGTCTAGACCATGAGCGCACTTCACGCTTGCCCTCTAGCCAGGTGTTGTCATTGGTGAAGAGCTAATCTTAACCGGATGTCATACTATCTATCTTGACTTATCACATGATCTATCACATGCTGTCCATCCCAATCTCTATTTCTGGCCAAGCGACATATAAGGCTCAAACTGCTCTACTCGCAAGCAGTCGCCACATTTTATTTAGAACGTTGAGGGGCGTTCATTTACTAATCCTATTTATTGTGCTCCCTTACTCTTGTTCTTTTCACTTGGACCTTGTGGTAAGATTATGTTCACTACTGGACTCTAGAACCTATGTCCACCATATTATCGCTATGTTACTCAATTGATCATTGACACAACCTTGTATATGTTTAAACATCTTATTTTATTTCTTTATCTCGGCTGATTGCCTTGATGGTAGTAAATTATCTCCCCTCTTGTCCATTTTGCTTAGTCAAGAGTTGTGTCCCTTGAACTGGCACTCTCTCATTGTTCTTGGCTGAGGTCATAATTGTTGACCACTATCCATTGTTCTTGTTTCTATTAACCCCCCCCCCCCCCCCCCCCCATTGTATTATGATCATTCCCAATGTAATGATCTGATTTCATTGACGTGCATTGTTTGTAAATGTTAATTGAACTAAGTGATTCTCTGATTGATGGCTTATGCCCGAGGAGAACCCGAAGCCCGTTTATATTTTGAATATATTTAGCTAGGTGTTTTATTTCAGCCTGATTGCGACTGGAGACACCCACTGGTCCCTGCTATGTGGAATTTCTGCCTGTCGCAGAGTCCCCACACTTCCTGTTCCTGTTGAACCTACCCTTAACTCCGTGGCTGGAGGAAGGAACTTTGGCATCAGCGAACACTTAGTACTAAGTTTACCCAAAGTCAATTCTTAGCACCTGCAGCCTGCCTAATCATTGTTGATTTTGCCCCACCCTGCTGTGTCACTCTCACTTTGAGGACACATAATAGCGGCCGGGCTATTACTAATTCAACCATGGTATTTCAGCTGGAGCTGGCACCTCCCAAGCTGATGCTCATACTAGCAGACTAAAACAGTCTACAGCACCCCTAAGCATAGGGATAAGCTTTTGAGACATCGACCGAACCCAGGATCCTAAGAGCTAAGTCATACGAACAATAGGGCACTCACACATTTATGCAGTCAGCAGTTATTATGATGAGTTAACCATCTCATTTATCTATACTTACTTTGTATATTGCTTATAGGTTGTATGATTATTCTCCTCACTTTTTGTAATTCCTTCCCCCTTTAATTACATTAAACTATTCTTTTATCAATGGTATGCTACTCGTGTGTTCTATTTCCGATCTGTAACGCTCGCTGGTCTACGGTGGCGTTAGAAACCCCTAGACCTAACGTCTCCAAAACTAAATCATTTTCAATAATTCAACACACCTCCTAGAGCCCCATGACAATGGAGGCCTTTTCCCAGCAACACGTGACAATTACTTTGCTGTAACAAGAATTTGAACAAACTCATCAACTCAGTTTCCTTAGCCAAGTCATCAAGTTGTTTCAGTGCTCAAATCTATTGTTTCACTTTGCTTCACTTTACTCACAAAATTGACTTGGAAGAGCATGTCGTACTATAACACAAGTGACTTTAAGGATTTTTACTGCTTCAACATTTCATAGTGTTTCTGCTTCACCGATGTTTTTTTATCGCATGGAGGATTGATGTTTTTTTTTCAATATTGAATGACACCCCAAAATGACAGTTTGTTAATTTTTCAGGAGATTTTTATGAGTTTTCATGAACAAACCACATAGGTTGCAGTGGCCTAAGTCTGGCCCTGTCTATAACTATATTACTATAAATCTATATAATTTATAGATTCTAGATTCATAGTACTATGTATAGATTAATATATATCTAGTTTTTTTTTTGTTTCAGAACCAGCTAATAGATTCTATAGCTTTACAAGGACCTTGGATTAAATAAATAGACTTGAATTATGCTGTCCTTTTTATCAAGATATTATTTAGTCACAGAAGTTAACAAAAATAGTTCTTTAGCTTGTTTTAGATTTCATTTACAAAATAAAGTTCAATATTATGCAGCAATTTCAGTGGTAAGTTCAATTTATTAGATCGATATAAATATAGACCTAGCAGTGTTCTAGTAGTAGATCTAGTAGTAAGTAGTAGTTAGGTCTACTGTCTATATACACTCTACTTACAGACATATAGGCTAGTTCAAACTTAGCATGCTAACTAGAAAGGTCACTTTTATATTATTTATATTTAGCATATTACTGAGTTACATTTTGTTTTGCCTCTAAATACTGTTTACATGTAATATAGTCAATTTTACGTATAATCAGATCACACCAGTTCACACATATTTTTGTCTTAATGACTGACTGGTCTAATAAAGCATTTATAATTTCCTGCTTTACAAAAAGGTTTTGGTGTGAATAAGCGACTGGTTTGATTAACTCCTCAATACTCAGCCTGAAAGCTCCCTTTGGCATGATGTGCTGACATCTTTTGCACCACTAAAAAAAAGCCTGATACAAGAAAACAATTAAGTCGCATTTAAGACACAGGCCTTTGTATTCTGTTGATGTCTTGAATGCTTTTGATAATCCCCTTTTTTATTTGATGTGTCTTTTTTTTACTATGGTGAAATGTACAGTGTATTATAGATACCAGGAGAATGCAATTTCGCATATTAATATATATATATATACAGTGCTATTTTTGTAAAAGAATAGGTGCCTTACTCAGTGATGCATTGCCTAACTTTTAACTACTAATAAATTAATAATAATGTTAAAATACAAGAAAAATAAATAATATTTTACCCATATTTAAAAAGATGCTGGTACATCGTACCATCACAAAAAGAGCACTGTATATATATATATATATATATATATATGAGGATCATAGAGAGGAGGATACTAGCAATGGAATTGAGATGATACAGAAGGATCCTAGGTATCACATTTAAAGACCACATCACAAACGAAGAGATTAGAGACAGGGTTACTACATCAATTGGACCCTCATGATGATTTATGTTTGTGTGTGTGTACATTTCCTTGTCAGGATTGGGGTAGGTCACAATTATTAAAAGGCTGAGCTGTCCTCATTTCAGCTTGCCACTACACTGTTCACACTGGTATTCACCAGAACATGGCCATTTGTAGTGTGGCTTTGCTATTATATGTCCATAATAGTGTCCAGGCTACTGTGGTGAAAGTGTTAGAGAAGCCTAGGTCTCAGAACTGTCCAGAAGGACATTAACATTGTATGTCTTGATCAGAATTAACTTGTAATAAATAAATTTCATGACATTTCCACACCTCTATAATGATTGATTTTTTTTACAGCTAAAAGCAGGATTAAAGACATCAAATTTAAGGGACACAAAGGATAGAAAATCACAGGGACTGCCTGTAAAATTACCTATTCCTGGAGTAAATAATGTGATCGCTGTAGCCTCTGGTAAAGGTGGTGTTGGTAAATCTACCATTTCAGGTATTTAAATGCACTTGGCTATTATAATCTTATCCCTTTTGGATAAATAAATTCCAATACCATTATCCCTCTCTCTTTCCATGTATATATTTGTTTCTCCCGCCCACTAATACAATAATATAGCAACTAACAGTAATAACAGACTAGTAGACTAAATTTTAAAATTAAAATAATGTAATAATTATAGGTTTATAGGAATGTTTGATGAATCAAATATAATAGTGAGATGAAGTAGATGTATTATTGGGTAAATCCAATCTCATAACTGATTGCTAGTTGATGAGTGAATGAGTGTTCCTAATTTTGTTCTTATTGTATTCTGCTGGTTGGTTGGCTAATGGACGTAGTAAGTATAGGATTTCTCAGCTGTAGTCTCTATCTTGTAGATGGATGTGCTTGCTCACACCAGCTTATCTTCTGCAGCGAAGGTTACATGGATATTCTTTAAGAAGTTGGCAGTGAGCAGTAGCTATTGTACAGCAGACAGCTGGGGTCTCATGCTGGGCAGTAGGCGCTGTGGACACAGTGCAATAGTCTATGGGCACAGGACAGTTGGCTATTGATAATGGGCTCTGGGGATAAAAGGGGGGGGGGTATCTTGAGTGATAAGCTCCATTTACAGGTAGACAGTGCAGAACTAGTGGTGGAAGCTGCAGGTCTAGTTAGGTAGAGTTTTACTACCAATAAAAACAAGGCCATTTGTCCCTAAGGAAACCTCATGAATTTAACTCAGTTGGAGGAGACTGCTTGTGTGAATTCTAGTGGTCGTATATATGTTTTGGGGTCTCTCTTTTATATCAGTTTTATTTGCAATGTAGTTAGGGCCTGAGGTGACGTGAGCTTTTCCTCTCAAAATGATCACCTACAATATGACAAGTACATATCAACTGAAGGCGACACTATCTTGAAATTGTATTCTAAATCTATTTCACCATATTTGTCTCTTAGTTTTGAAATGCCTATTTTAAAAAGTTTTATATTGGTTGAGCTCAGTTTTAATCCTGTTAAAACTTTCTCTCTGCAGTCAACTTGGCTTTGGCTTTGGCACAAAACAGTGTAAGTTAAGCTTATAGTGTTACTAGCATTACATACCAGCATTGCTCGTTTATTTGTTCCCAGGCTATTGTTTATTTTGTCTGGAACCTCCCCACCTTTTGTTTTTTGCTCTTCCAATCACACAACCAACATTTTAAGAATCCCCAATATACTTTTTAGCCCATGAATTCTAGAAACTATTACAATGAATTGGAATGACCAACTCTCACTCTCTCGGGATCCCCCTTCATTTTCTTCTATTTTTGAACACCCACTCGTAATGCTTCCACACAGACTTTTGACTTGAATTGGAATTACTTAATTAATAATGCCCCTACTCAGACACTCATATACATATTTTTGTCTGGAAACACCCCCTCTCTTTTTTTACACTTACAATAAAATTTTTATACTCTCCCATAACTTACTTTTGAGCCCTTGAACTCTAAATCTGTTACACTGAATTGGAGCTCTCGCTCTTCTCCCCCTTTTTTTCTTAATGCTCTCACACATAGAAGAAAAGGGGTCAGGGGTCCATAGAGAGAGAAGGTGAGAGAGATGAATAGGGAGAGGGAATGAGAACTAGTGTTCATATTATTTGATCATAGGGCAGATGCTCACCATTTATACTTCATTCAGATAGTCTCGTATTATTAAGGGTAGATTATCTTTTGTTGTACGGTACTTGAGGAGATAGCCTCTAGTTTTTATTGGCAAAGATGGTTTACATAACATCTCATGCCAATAGTTGTCCTTGAAATAGATGGCAACTTAAAGCAGTTAATTCAGATGGCCATTTGCATTTCTTGGGATAGGTTACCAATTTATTTCTTGAAATGAAAGGCAACTAATTCTACTGATAGCCACGTTAGTATTTGGACCAATTTATTTCTTGAAATGAAAGGCCACTAATTCTACTGATAGCCACTTTAGTATTTGGAGAAAATAGTCAGTATCTATACTTGTGATAGTTGATATTTAATTTTATAGATAAATATACAATAACTAACAAATAATTTTCTTGTATTTAACATTATTGTAGCTCAAAAACATTCTTCAAATTTTCTGATGATTTTGATTTTGGAACAAATAAAACTCTTTAGTCATTTGTTTTTATTAATATCAATGTAATCATTGAACTCCAAGGTACACAAAGTTGGCCTCTTAGATGCAGATATTTTTGGACCATCCATACCAACTTTAATGAATTTATCAGGACAACCAGAAATAAATCACCGTATGTTCTATTAATTATGAATCCTAAAATTGATTTTAATATGTTAACTTTCCATTTATCTTAGAATTGTATATATCTTAGAATAGACATGTCAGTTTTCAGATGTTTCCTTTTTTTTTCTTCTTCTTCCTTCTCATTATTATGTTGGAGGTTTAAGATGACTAGACTAATATCTGAGATGAACTGGACAGTGGTTTCCAGATCAGGCAGCTCTCCATAGAGTTTTTAATTAGAGGTGTTTTGGGGTCAGTGTCTTGTTCGAGACTCTTTATGGAGAATGCAGTTCTGAAGGACATGGTCATATTCTCTGGTGACACTCCACAAGTGCAAATTTCACTAGCTTCTGGAACATATGTTGTTTGATTGTTATGTTTATACATTTAAATTTTTTTTTCTAAAAATAAACATGTAGGTTTATGATTTCATTATAAATATTATTTTATCTCTAAGAATCACATACTGTTGATTACCTTTTTTTTTCTTTTTTCAGAAAATTTGATGATACCTTTATTAAATTATAGTGTGAAATGGTAAATCTGTTTAAATCAATAAATTATTCACTGTAATTAATAATTAACAATGATTCATCAGAAATCATTAACCCATTTATGCAGAGTGTTCCATTTATGGAACACCAACCCCACGGGAATTATTATTATCCTACTGATCATGTTGTGCAAGAGTCACAGCAGAGATTTTTGATTTGTTGATTTGTTGATTTGAGGCACATCGGCACAATTTAGGCCATGTCGTGCCTGCAGTCCCTTAAGGACTACTCTCTCTCTAAACAACAAGGGCCAGATTCTATACAGTCATATAATTAAAATTAAGGTCTATTCACAGTTAAAATAGTAAAGGTAGTAAAAATTTAAATATTTGGTAAAAATCTAATGTAAATAGTGCATGTTCACAAATTCAGAAATCAGATCTTCGTAGATAGCCCCACTTCCCGAATAAAGCCCAGTACCTTCCCAGGGTCGACATTATTAAATAGTGTTTTTAGATTAGTGGCTCTAAAATGTTTCGCCCTGACATCCTGGTATCTGGGGCAATCAACGAGGATATGTTCCACGGTGAGGCGAGAGTCACAGTACTCGCAAAGTGGGGGCTCCTCTCTCTTCAGTATAAAAGAGTGCGTGATGTAGGTGTGGCCAATCCTAAGTCTGGACATGGTTGTGCTACCACGCCTTGTCAGACCCTTAGATGTGGGCCGCCACCTGACATCCGCCACAATCTGCCTGAGTTTACTGTGAGTCTCAGCCTCCCATCGGTTCTGCCACTCTCGATAGGTGGCAGAGGCAATACTTTGTCTCAGGTCCGAGTAGGGAATTTGGGTTCCTGACACCGCATGATTTAGGGCTCTCTTTGCTTCTCTGTCTGCGGCTTCGTTTCCCTCAATGCCAACATGGGAGGGGACCCAGATGAAGGTGACATCCCTACGGTCGGCTGTTATTAGGTCCAACAGCTTCAGGCTCTTATGTACCAATGGGATGTCAGTCTTCATCCGCCCCAAAGCTTGCAATGCAGATTTGGAGTCGGAGCAGATTATAAATTTACTCCTTTCTGATGCTTTTACGGCCATAAGTGCAAGCAATATTGCGTGCAATTCGGCCGTAAAGATGGAGCAGCCATCGGGGAGTCTACGGGAGATTGTTTTGTTCCGAAAGGAGCAGGCACACGCGACCTTTCCCTCCATTTTGGATCCGTCTGTGTAGATGGTGCCACAATCTCCGTAGCTCTCCTGCAGTTCCCTAAAGTGGACTTGTAGTATGCTTGGGTCTGTATTTTCTTTTTTGAAATTAAGGAGGGATAAATTTAATTTAGGTTTATTCATTAGCCAAGGAGGATTCTGAGGGGTTTCTATTTTAGAGATTTGGTCAATGGGTGGGGTTAAATTTTGGATGGGTTCTCTCATTCGAAGGCCCAACGGCTGTATGACGTTAGGCCTTCGATTGTATAATTCTACCTCTGTGGGGTTAAATATGGAGTCAAAAGCAGGGTTTGTGGGGTTGGATTTTAGCTTGACTATATACTGCATTGCAAGCTTTTTCATTCTTATATCCATGGGGAGTTCTCCAGCCTCCACATGGAGACTTGGGATAGGTGATGTACGAAACGCGCCGAGACAGAGACGCAGGGCAGCATTTTGTATTGGTTCCAGTATTTTTAGGTACGACTTCCTTGCTGCTCCATATATTATGGATCCGTAGTCTAGCTTGGATCGAATTAGACTCCGATAGAGCAGCAGCAAGGTATCTCTGTCAGCTCCCCAGTCCGTATGGCTGAGTACTCTTAGTATGTTTAATGACTTTTGGCATTTCTTCTTAAGTTCCTTAATGTGGGGGAGAAAATTAAATTTGGAATCTAAGGTGAGGCCTAAAAATTTTGTAGTTTTCACGACAGGGATCTTCTTTTTGAGTATAAATAGTTCAGGGTCTGGGTGGAGCCCCCTTAGATTACAAAAATGCATACTAACTGTTTTGGAGTCAGAGAATTTGAAACCATTATAGTTTGCCCAACCCTGAATTTTGTTTAAACATAACTGTAATTTCCTTTCTAAGGTGTTCATGTTTTTCCCATAAGTAAGAATGACAAAGTCATCAACATACAAAGAGCACTCTATGCCAGGGGACAGCGCATTTATGATGCTATTTATTTTAATGTTGAACAGGGTGACTGACAGAATGCTGCCCTGGGGTACACCCATTTCCTGGTCATGAGTGTCAGAAGCGGAGTTGCCCACTCGGACCTGAAATTTTCGATCTTTCAGGAATTCCTCCACAAAACGGGGGAGGTGTCCCTTAAGCCCCATAAGCGCCAGGTCACGTAGAATGCCATGTTTCCAGGTTGTGTCATAGGCCTTTTCTATATCGAAGAATACAGCTACTAGATGTTCTCTTCTGAGTAATGCATTTCTAATATAAGCTTCCAGCCTTACCAGGTGGTCAGTTGTTGTCCGCCCCTGCCGGAATCCGCACTGGTAGTTTGAGATCACTTTATTCCTTTCCAGGTACCAGACCAGCCTACTGTTAATCATTCTTTCCATGGTTTTGCAGATGCAGCTTGTTAGTGCTATTGGTCGATAGTTAGCTGGGTCAGAGCCGTCTCTTCCCGGTTTAGGTATCGGTATAACTGTGGCTTTCCTCCAGCTGTTTGGGAAAGCGCCTGTTTGCCACACACAGTTATAGACCCCTAGTAGGACTGCCAATGAGGGTTCGGGAAGGTGCTTGAGGAACTGGTAATGGATTTCGTCTTCTCCAGGCGCTGTGTCATGTGACTTGTCCAGCGATTCCCTCAGTTCCTCAAGCGAGAACGGTTTGTTGTAGTCTTCATTGTTCTCTGACCTGAAATCAATGGGGTGTCTTTCCTCCCTGGTTTTGACTTTTTAGAACTCTGGCGTGTAGTGTGCAGTGGATGATTTTTCTGCTATTGAGGATGCAAGGCAGTCAGCTATTTCTCTGGGGGACGTGACAGTTCGTCCTTGGTTTTTCAAATGCCCTATTGCATTTGATTCTTTCCCTTTGATTCGCCTTACTGCCTTCCAAACCGCTCTAGCAGAAGTTTTGGCATCCAGACTGCCGACAAAACTTCTCCAGGAATTCCTTTTGGCTGACCGTATGGTTTGTCTAGCCTTTGCTCTAGCTATCCTGAATAGCTTTAGGTTTTCCTGGGAAGGATTCTTTATAAATGCAGCCAGTCGTTTTTTCCTATCACCAATAGCACTTTTGCAAGCTGTATCAAACCATGGTTTGCTAGGCCGTTTTGGATTTGCAGAGGTTAGGGGTACAACTTTCCTGGCTATACTTAGTAGCTTGCTAGCAAAGGTATCAGCTGGGTTCTGTTCATGGAGGATATTTTCTGTGATATCCTCAGAGCATCTTTTTTGGAATTGTTCCCAATCGGCCTTATTCAGTTTCCACCGCTGAGGTCGTCCCAATGAAGGGAGATTGTTAGTAATGATGATTGGGAAGTGATCACTTCCCCGTAGATCATTGCTAACTGACCATTTAAAATCGTCCAGAAGTCCGGGGACGCATACGGTGAGGTCAATGCATGTGAATGATCCAGTTCCTGGGTGCAAGTAGGTCGGTGATGCATCATTAAGTATGCATAAATCATGTTGGAGGAAGATATCCTCCAGCATACGACCTCTCGTGTCGGTATTGTTGGATCCCCACATGGTGTTATGGGCATTGAAATCCCCAAGGATTAAATAAGGCCGGGGGAGTTGTTTCAATAGGTCCTCCATGTCTGTTCGGTTTAATGGAGCGCCTGGTGGTAGATACAGGCTGCAGCAAGTGATAACCTTGTGAAGGGTTATCCTAGCTGCTACGGCCTGTAGTGTGGTCTGTAGTTCTACCCTCTCATGGGGGATGCTATCCTTCACAAGGATACAGACTCCACCTGATGCTCTCTCTGCATCCTCAACATTCTTGGTGTAAGCACGGTAGCTTCGGAAGCTGATGCAATCTTTTAGAAATGTTTCCTGTAAGCAGACAGCTACAGGAGTCTCAGAGTCCATCAGTAGCTGCATTTCCTCGTAATTGGCATTGAGGCCTCTACAATTCCACTGTACAATTCTGGAATCCATGGCTTATTCTAGATGACCTACTTGGAGCTATTTGGCCTTGGGAGGCCCCCGGAGGGGTTTCCCTTTATTCCAGTGACCTTGGTATTTTTATTCTTGGGTTTGGATGGAGAGGAGGACAACCCCCTTTTGGGGGAAGTCTTTCTCTCTGGAGAGGGGAGATCCCTCTGGTTAGAGCGGAGGTTATTTCCTCCTCTCTCACCTCGGGCATCCTCTCCGCTTTGATTTCTCCCCTTAGGGAGTTGGTCAACCTCTAACTCAGTAGAGGTTGGGGTGTCTGGCTGGGTTCTCTGAGGAGAACCTGTGTCAGACATGATGTCTCCGGGTTCTCCCGGAGTATTGGTTTTGACATGCTGCTCAGTCTCCATGCTCTCATCAGCGAGCACAGAGAACCTGTTCTTTAGCATGACAACAGGGCTTTCTTGTTTCTTCAGAGGTGTGTTCTTTGGCGGTGTTTTCTTCTGAGTTGGGGGAGGAGGAGGGGGTGGTGGGGTCAATGTGTCCGTCTGTGTGGCTATGGATCTTCCTTTCTTAGCAACAGCCTGGGCGTAGGTCTTTGTCAAGCCGAATTGGCCCTTGGGTAGGGCCAGTACAGCCGATTTCGCCTGGCTAAAGGTACATCCGTTTCTTGCCTTGTACTCCTGCACGGCAACCTCCTGTTTCCACACAGGGCAGTCCTTGGAGTAGGCTGAGTGGCCAGCTTGACAGTTTGGGCATTTGAACTGGGCTGTGCAGCCCTTGTCCTCATGACCCTCTCCAGCACATCTGGCACACACAGTGTTCCTCTTACAGACTGCCGCGCCGTGTCCATAACCCTGGCACTTAAAGCACCTCATGGGGTTAGGTATGTAGGGCCTCACTGGAACTCGTAGGTATCCTGCCTTCACATACTCTGGCGGTGTCCTAGTTCCGAATGTGAGGATAATAGTGGCGGTTTTGACCTCCTCACCCTCCCTGCGCCTGGTAATGCGCCGGGCATGGGTGACTCCTTCAATGCCCTCCACTATTTCCTTCTCGGAACATTCCAGTAGGTCCCTAGAGCTGATTACACCTCTGCTGGTGTTCAGACTCTTGTGTGGCATGACTTCCACTTGGAGTTCACAGAGTCTTCTGCATCTTAAAAGCCCATCAGAGTGTGTCTTGCTGTCTACTTCTACAAGGAGTTCCATTGTTTTGTGTAGCTTAGACACACTCTTGGGCTCTCCCACTACTGACTTGAGTCCCTTATAGATAATAAAAGGGCTCAACTTGGTCAGGCTTTTTCCCTCCTCTGTGCATCTAACCACCAGAAATGATGGCCAGGTGGCACAGCTTTTTGGGACCTCCTCTTTTTTATCGTCAATTCGTCGTTTCTTGCCCAGACATAGGTCTGGGGCAAGTAGTTTTGTGTGTGTTTTTTTGTCCATATATATTTTGGTTAATTCGGCACCTGTGCTCCCCACCCGCCATCGAGTCCAACAAGGGGACGGGCCATTCGGATGTCCAGAATGAGCCCGCCAGGGCTACACAGGTGCTATACTCAGTCAGCTGCTACATCGGACATGTGTCCGATACAGCAGCTCCCTGATTGACCCTCCAGCCACCGCCCTCCAGCATAGGTCGACGACCTATGCTGGTAGCTCGGCATGACCAGCCGGTTGACCCAGAGCGGGCCATCTGGGTCTCAGGTCTAGGGAAACTTGGAGCCAAAGTATTGTGTTGTTGTGGTTTATCCTCAGATAGCCACCACTCAAACACCAGGATCTCTTTATCCCCCCTTACCCGTCGCAGTCCACGGCAAACGGACTGGTCTAGGACGTAGTGAGAATTTAAAGTTAAGGAGACAGTGTGATGATCAATGATGGCAGACTTAGGAAAAGAGGAGGCAGACACAATGATAGAAAAGAAGTAGGGCACTTTTGAGCTCCAAAAGTGCTAAGGAAAGAGGAGCGCAGTTTAACGTCATGTCTCGGGACGACAGAGATTTTTGTGCTGCGGCCTCCTCAATAAGTAAAGAAAATTGTCTGCACATTTTTGAAGACCAATAAGATTTATCTGAATGCAAATGAATATAACTTTCCTGAATTATGTCCTGTACTCAAAGAAATTTAATTTTGTATTACTTCTGTAAAAGTGATGCTATCATACTATGAAAAGAAACTACCAAAGTTATCATTTTTATATTAGTTATGAACAAATTCAGCATGTTCCATTTTTTGGAAAACTAGGCAAATCCTTTACCAGTACCAAAAATAATAGCTATTCCTTTTAAACCTGTAGAATCTCTCTGAAAATGCTATGGGAATGAAGAACAGGTGCACATAAGGTAATTATTAGTGCTGCCATGAGACGTGAAAGCTTTGAAACCATATTTTCAAACTTGCATGCTGCTGACAATCCAAATTTATGATGCTGACAATGAAAATTTATGATGCTGACAAGTTTTCCAGTCTTTGACCTGTTATAAAAGAACTCAATTACAGATGCATAAAACTAATTTCAAAAGAAACATATTTCAGCCTTGATCAATTCATTGTTCCTTAATTCAGCCTTTATAGGTGCAAACAATTTATTTGCTGTAAGACCATTTGTTTTGGCTTCAAGTTTTTGGTGTGTTGCCACTGTCTGGGCTATATTTACTGGTTTCAGCCACATCTGGGCAAATGCCCAGATAATAATTATGAGGAATATGGTGTCTGCATCTTTTGTCCTGCAGTTAAGTGAATCACTTGTGCAGGCACACCATGGACATTACCATTTTGTGTTTGATACCTTTTTCAACAGCTTTGCACTTTTGGATATGCCCAACTCAATGGGGCACCCGTCAACTGGAACAGTGAGAAAGGATTGCATTGACAAAGCATCAATTGTATTGCTCAAGAAAACAGAGGTATTTTTGATTATCTAATTGATGGCAAAAGCAATATTGGTTGCAGATAGTATGATAGCAGTGTTGTTCATGTTGCTTCATCTGGTGTTGTTCATTTCCTTTATTCTGTCAATCTTTGTTTGCATAGACTGATAAAGAAAATACATCAGCCAAACATAGTCAGAGCCTACAAACATGGGAGGTGTAGACTAGAGTTAATGAAAACATTGATAAATATTGGGATAGATTCTTTGAAAGAAATGATAATAAGTCCTCTATTGTTCTGTTTTGAACTGGCTTTACAAAATGCAAGGCAAATGGATAAAAATCATTATACAGAGATGATGAATCTTCTGGAGTTTAGTGGATGTATTATTGCATGGAGATCACTCATAAAGGCTGCGGTATACACATTTGAGACCAAACGGAAATCCACTGCTGAGGACTGTTGTGGACAGCGAAAAGAGAATCTAAAGCGACCATTGGCAGACAATGGTTATGTTTGCGTTTTTTGTGGCATAAAAAAAATAATGGTCGCAGCTGAGGCTGCATACCCACTTGAAATACTGCACTCCTTTGGACTGGAAGACAAGCCTTATTGCATGTTATTATTTGAAAAGCCACAGTTATCCTGCTGACCCTGGCCAAACATGAAGACAATTGCAACATTGATTCACATAATGATGACCTGAATCATGTGATACTCAAAAAAATGAATCATGTGATAGTCAAACAGAAAAAGCAAACAAAGAGTGCTCAATATCAACAAATTCTGATATGACAAATGTGATGTTGCCTTTGATGTGAAATTCTCTGTAAATCACACTGAGTAGAAGGTAATAATTTTATGTTATAATAGTGGACTTGCCCTGTGTTCCAATTTTGTAACACTTCATAACTCTACACTGGAATGTAATACAGTTTTTTTTCTCTTCAAATTCTTGTTGTTTTTTTGTGTGTTTTTTAAAAATATTTTGCTACATTTGTATTTCATGCACAAAAATAGAAAATTGCATCCTTCAGCATAAATGGGTTAAGATTAACATACTTAAAAATTTCAGTGTATATTATGATTTCTTGTATGTGTTATAAAATCTTGTAATTTTAATTTTATAATTGTTGTAAAATTTTGTCAGACTGAATGTGTTTATGACAGTGTTTATAATTTATACATTTGACTCAGCATGTCTATGGGATTTTTAGTGGATGAACAGTCTGCAGTTGTGTGGAGAGGTCTTATGGTTATGTCGGCTATTCAAAAGCTCTTACGAAATGTGAGTAGCTATATTTGATAGCGTATATATTTATTTGCATTGTTCAATTACATCTTTCCAATAAATTTGTCATCTTCATTAACAATATTTAGAAAAAAAAAATTTCAATCATATTCTTAATTGTGTCAATGTTATGAATAATTTTAAATATTGTTTTATATTATGTAAAGTATTATAGAGTTACATTTACTTATCATTTACTTATCAAATGATTGATATTTAGTAATATGTATTTACGTTTACCCTCCAAAAAATGTCATTATTTTTAATATAAAACTTGTAGGTTCTATGGGGACCATTAGACTTCTTAGTTATTGATATGCCTCCAGGAACTGGTGATGTTCAACTTTCAATAACCCAAAATATTCCACTCTCAGGTTAGTCTTGTATTAATATGATTGAGGGTGTAATTAAGAAACAAACCAATATTATATTTCTTGACATATAATATACAGCTAACTAAACAGACAAGATGTTGAAATGCCATTTAATAAATGTTGATTTTTGTAATATTTCTTTGTTACTATAGAGCAGTGGTGAAATTGGGGTCACTGAGAAACAAAGGGTCTGTAGGGGGCACTATTTACAACTCACCAACTCTTGAAAATATTTCTTTGAAAGGATAATTGAAGATGCTCTGAAGGGCTATGAAGGTACTATAAGCATTGGTGGAAGAAGAGTTACTAATTTGTGCTTTGCTGATGACAGATAGCCTAGCAGGGACAGAAGAAGAATTAGCTGACTTGGTGCTGTGCGTAGACAAGACTTCCGCAGCATATGGTATGCTAATAAATGCTGAAAAACTCAAATTATGACCAATAGCCAACTGGGTTTGAAAGGGGGCATCAGCATTGGAGGTTTAAAGCTGACAAGTGTCAGTAGTATTAAATACCTGGGAGTTATTGTCTCAAATGAGGGAACCAAACCTGAACTACTGGCCCGAATAGCAGTCCACAGCAGCCCTTTTAAAACTCAAAACAATATGGAAAGACATAGGCATAGCCTTGGCACCAAAATCAGACTGATGCGCTCCCTGGTCATGGCCACAATCTTATATGCTTGTGAGTCTTGGATGCTTACTGTAGAGCTAGAACTTTTTGTATCAAATAGTTTAAAATAAAATGGTTTTCTTTGGTCCTTGCTGAATCCAATAAATATATAAGTTCTATTTTTTTGGTCATGTTTTGTAGCACATAGGCACATTTGTTGTGTTGTGTTTTAGGTTCACTATATTAGGTTTTAGGTTCACTATATTTTGTCATATGGTTCATGGACATCAGCTTTTTGTGATTTTGTCTTATGGTTTAAAGTGCACTTATACTCTAAAGGGCTTGTTTAATTGTTTATAGGCCTTGTTGTGTCTTTTGGTAAAGTGTCATCCAAAAGGTCTTGTGTCCTAAGATTTTGACATTTCAGCATTTTTTTCTTTTTCTTGGTTAATATCAGATTGAACCGCTATATGCCTTATTGTCTCCTGATTTAATGGCACATTGGCTGTCAGCTGACCTTATGTCATTCAACATGATCAACATTTTTTAAAACAGTTTTTAATTTTATTCAAATACAACTTCTTAAAATGTGATTGCATTGCACTGCTACCTCAAATGGTTCTGTATAATTTTTGTATAAGTGTATAAAAGAGGCACTTACCAAAAATGTGATTTAAAAAGCTTTAATTAGTTATGTAAATAATCTGAAAATTGGATTATGGAAAACCTCTTTTCTTTAGGTTCTATAGTAGTAACGACTCCCCAAGATCTTGCATTATTAGATGCAAGGCGAGCTGTAGATATGTTCCGACAAGTGAATGTACCCAATTTAGGAATTATTGAGAATATGAGTGTATTTGTTTGTCCCAAATGTAACCATCATGAGCATATATTTGGTCAAGAAGGAGGGCAGAGCATAGCCAATGAAATTGGATCTGAAATTTTAGGTAAGTTCTAAAATGTTCTATATTTGGTGTTATGTATTAGTTGAATTAAAAAATGTTTATTGTTGATTTTGAAATTATAATACTTTTCAGGGTCTATTCCACTTGTAAAAGAATTATGTTTTTTATCCGATAATGGGCAACCTGTAGTTGTTGCTGAACCAGAGAACCCTGTTGTGAGTACTATATTTATTTTAAAACATAATATCATAGTATTTTATTGGTTTTGATCAAACTAGGAGTAGAAAAATGTATCATTTGCTTTTTTAAAAAAAAAATAACCTAAAAAAATAAAGTTTGTCAAGTCAAAAAAAAAAAAAAAAAGAAATAGTGCATGGACATCTAAGCATTAAACTTTGTGTCACTGCAAACAAACTTTGCCTATACCCCATAAAAAATCTGCATCAAGTTGAACTTGACATTAACTGCATTCTTTTCTACAAGTTCACAGCTAAATTATTGATTTCATTTTATCATTGAAGCCTTTATTTAAGTTATTTGTTTTGCAAATGATCTAAAATCATGTTTTCTTGTATTTCAGAGTCTTATTTTCAGATCTATTGCAGATAAAGTAGTAAGGAAGCTGTCAAAGTAGATGTAACCTATTCATTGTTTTTGTCATTTCTATGAAAAGAAATAAAAATATGAAGATTTTAGTCAATTTATTTATTTATTAATAACTTGTTTTTTGTCACTTTAATT
The DNA here is from genome assembly GCF_947242115.1 of Biomphalaria glabrata. Lineage (NCBI taxonomy): Eukaryota > Metazoa > Mollusca > Gastropoda > Planorbidae > Biomphalaria > Biomphalaria glabrata. The sequence goes on from NC_074726.1 coordinate 18,211,877, forward strand.
TTGTAACACATAAAAAATGTTTTAATTTAAATTGGCAGCCAAATTACACTTTTCAAGGGTTTTGTAATTTCAGTTATCAAACTATAACATAAAAAATAGTTTACTTTCAACACATTGAAGAGAATCACTTTCTGATCATCTTCAGTATTTTGCAACAATTTAAGTGTTAGACATATTTGGTCAAAAATCTTAACAATAGCAAGATATGGAATTTCAAAATACCAAATTAAAAAACTTAGTTTTATTCATGCTAATGAACAGAGATGTTATGTAGTAAAGACAATATTTACACAATTCACACACAAAGACAGCAACACTATGATGACCTACCACTATACATTTCAAATATTAAAACTTAACTTCAAATTTTAAAATGTTAATGTCCTACTGAAGTGTATCAGATCTAAAATATACACTTCAAAATTGAATTCTCTTCAAGATTTAAGAAGAGAGGGACAATCTTATGCTTATTACTTTTTTCTCAATTGCAACCCCTGTGGTCTAAAAATGTGTGTATCTACTTGATGATTTTATTCTCATTTCAATGTTATAAGTTCCCCTTTCAGACCTTGTGATCTATAGGGCAGATGATGTTAAGGTCATCTGTTTCTGTTGCCCATGGTTAAAAGGGTGTCATGTGGCCAGCTCACAACCAACTGCTTTTACTTTCTTTTCCTCAATTAATGTAATCAATAAAGCTGGTGGACTCAGAAGCGCCCAAAGATCCTGAAATTAAAAATCCCAGGACCCCCACTTTCAGAAACCAAGTACTTTACCACTCAGCCACTGTGCCTCTTATTTCAATGTTATACATAGTAAAAATACTGAAAAAGAATACTAGTTTAGTTGTGTGTTTACAGCTAGAATTGAAGAAATATTTTGATTGCAAGAACCCTTCAATTTGATAACATTGAATGTAGTTTATGTTCTATATTAAGGTTATGATGTTGACTATACATAAAAAAAATAATCTAATTTATTCAATATAAAATAACTTACACATGACAACATAACTTTAGACTTACTTACTTTAGACAACATAACAATATTTTTTTACTAAATAATCTTTTTAAATGAGCTGTCCTTGCAATCTATATAAAATAAGTGAGTAAAGGTGGGGAAAAAGGAACAAGCATAGCAAATTAATTATTTTTCCTTGGTTTTTGTATTACAACTATTCTATAATAAACATAATGTTAAATGAAAAAAAACAATATTATTATTTTAAAATAAATAATTGCAGATTTTTGTAAAAAAAATTGTTAATGAAAATTTAAAAATATAATATTTTTACATATTTTGTATTTTCAAGACTTCACTGTTTAATTTAGTACTGAATTTGAAGCATAGTTGGTGGTTTATTACGAATGGTCATGGTTGGTGTTCCTGGTTGGCGAAGATAAATTGACTGAGTTGGTTTCATGGATGTTCCATACAATTTCTGTAGAGAACAAATACAATTAACTTAAACATTCATTTCAGAATTGGAGAAAATTGCCAAGACCGAAAACTCCCTTAAAATGCGGGAACTATATATTTATATATTTAAAAAAAAAGCCTGAGGAAACACCCAGCCTACACTAAATGCCAAAGAATTTAACGAAAAATCCATACGAGCTCAGACGTCGCCTCGTAAAAGGTCTGCGCATGGCAGCTTCTTCCAGGACTGCCTGTGATAAGTCAACTACTGGAAATAAAAAACAGACTAGCAGCAAACAACTAAACCTTTTGCAACTCAACATCTTAGGCCTACAAAACAAGACAACAGAACTCCAACACATACTCAAGAAGCATGATATACACATAGCGCTATTGCAAGAAACACTACTGCCCAAGAAAAAAATAAACATCACAGGCTACACACAGTACAGATGCCTTTGCACCAAATGCCAGGGAATTATGACCCTCATAAGAAACGACACACAAGCCACAGTAAAACAAATACAGACATCGACATGCAGGAAATACTTCTTTGGAGAGGAGGAACTAAGTACACCATCAAAAAACTACTATTGCCCACCATCATCAACAGCAGAAATAGACATACAACTACCACACTACACAAGGACAATAATAGCTGGCGACTTCAATGCACACACACCTTCCCTAGGCTACCCACACTACAACAAGCGTGGGAAAGAAATAGAGGATGTAATAAATGCCTCTAACCTACAACTTCTGCAAAACAAAACTTCACCTCCAACTTTCCTCCACAGAGCACACAACACAACTAGCAGACCTGACCTAACTTTTATCTCTACAGACATTACATCTTCTAAAATAACAGTACTTGAAGACATAGGTAGTGACCACAGGCCTATACTCCTCAATATTGGAACGCCAGGTAGATACCAATCCAGCAAAACAACTAGATGGAAGTATAAAAAAGCCAACTGGGCAGCTTCTTCACAAGAAACAGACACAAGACTATCAAGCATAATGGAGACAGATGTCAACTCAACCTACACAACTATAGTCTCCAACATCTTACAAGCAGCAAAAAAACACATCCCTCGAGGCCAAGTTAAGAAATACAAACCTTTTTGAATTAGATAAATTAGTAAAAGAAAGAAACATGGCCAGGAAGACTATAGAAAAAAAACCTACTAGAGAGAACAAGACAACGTACAACAAATTGACAGGGCTTATAAGATACAAAATTAAAACAGAAAAAAAGAAAAAGTGGACCACAACATGTGAACAACTAGATCTAAACAAGGATGGTTGAAAGGCCTGGACCCTTCTGCACCAGCTAGCAGGAAAGAAACAAATAACAAACCCCCAACCTATAAAAGGCACTGATGACATAACAGAAAACCTTAAAAAGGCTGAAACCTTCAATAAATATTTTGCCAGCATTAACAAGTCAAAGCCAAGAAAACAACTGGACCAGTAATATCTTAGAGAAAGAAGAAAAAGCTCCAACAGTCAACTGTCAAATGTTTGACACTCCCTTCACTCTACATGAGCTCAATACTGCCCTAAAAAGCCTCAAGTCAAGAAAATCCCCTGGACTCGATAAATAACAAATAAATGATTCGGGGACTAGGACCACAGGCCCAAAACTGTATACTTAACTTTATCAACCATACATGGAAAACTGGAGACATACCACAGGAATGGAGAACCGCAAACATAATACCCATTTTAAAGAAAAATAAACCACCTGGAGACCCAAAAAGTTATAGACCAATATCTCTAACATCCAACATCAGCAAAATGGCAGAAAAAATGATCAATAACCGACTTTATTGGTGGCTAGAAAGTACTTGCTCACTCCACAATGCACAAGCTGGCTTCAGGAAAGCAAGTAGAACAGAAAACCACCTCTTTTGTTTTATCCAGGACACAGTAGAAGGGTTTCATGAAAAAAGGACACTACAGCAGTATTTATAGATTTGCAGCAAGCCTATGATAGAGTGTGGAGAAAAGGTCTATTTTTGAAGATGAAAAAAATGGGCATCCATGGAAAAATGTACAGCTGGATCAGGGCATTCTTAAAAAACAGAACTATTAAAACCCGATTTGAAGGTGCCATCTCTAGTAAAAAAAGTTTGGAAGAAGGACTACCACAAGGTTCAGCCCTTAGCTGCACTCTCTTTCTAATCTTCATGAATGACCTCCCGGACCTCATTTCGGTCAATAAGGCACTTTATGCAGACGACCTTTTAATTTGGACTACAGAGAAATATCCAGTGCTGACTAGATCCAAACTAAATAGAGCCCTCACAACTATCTCCACATATTCATAATTATGGAAAATGGAAATAAACAAAGAAAAGTCAGTTTATTCAATCTTTAGCCACAGCAACAAAACAGCAAAAAGAAACTACATCCTAAAAATAGACTCACAGCCAATAAATAAAGAAGAAAATCCAACATATCTTGGTGTAAAACTAGACTAAAGACTGTCTAAAACACTTTATGGCAGATTTAAAAGAAAAAGCATCACAAAGATTAAACATAATAATACACCTAGCAGGAACATCCTGGGGGGCTGAAAAAAAAACCTTAAGACAGTTATACACTGGATACGTCAGATCTGTAATGGATAACTGTCTCTCCATACAAGTAGCCGCCAACAAAACCTATCAATCATCATTAGATACAATCCAAAACCAAGCCTTGCCTCAGTGGAGGTATGAGAACTACTCCCACAGCAGCCTGTGAAATAGACTCCAATATTGAACCTCTTGAGTTAAGGCGCAACAGAGCAGCATTAGAAACTATTGAGAGATACAGAAGGTTGGAGGACGATCATCCAAATAAATTACTAACGCAGAGAAATAGGAAAAACAACCAAAAAAAGCAAAGGACTCTGATCCAACTTACTGACGAACTAGCCCTAAAACATCACCTACCCAATAACAGAGAAAAAATTACCAGATTTTCAAACATTACACCCGGACTAAACTACAAACAACCAACCATCAAAACACATTTACTAAATAACACCTTAACAAAAGAATCAAATCCACTGGAGCTCAAAGTAGGCATGCTTGAAACAATTGAAAGCTATCAAAAAACAGCTATCCATATTTATACAGACGAATCGGCTTTCAAAGCCACCATCAATGCTGGTCTTTGTGCCTTCCTGGTCTTCCCTAAAAATAAACACTTTGAGATAAGCGCACCCTGTGGCGATTACTGCTCAAACTTCCAAGCCGAAATTGAGGCAATTACCATAGCACTACAGACAGTGGAAAACAAATTATATGAAGGAGTGCAACCACCATCAGATATTGTTGTCTTTACAGACTCCCAATCTACTCTGCAAGCACTTAACAGCAGCACCTCAAACAGCCCAAGAGAGTTGACAACACTCATTGTGATAATCCATCAGATGATATCAAAATTAAATATCAATATCACACTACAGTGGATCCCTGGACACATTGGCATCATGGGAAATGAAAAGGCAGATAAGCTATCAAAGGCAGGTTCATCTTTGGAACAACCAGATAGACCTGTTAACTACCTCACCCTAAGGTCAATGTTAGTCAACAATCACAAAGAGGAGTGGCTCAACCAATGGGCATCAGGAAACACAGGCAGAGCCATGTACAAAGAAATGACTACGCCTAACAAACTGGACAGTATTAACTTCCTCCCCCGCAAAGAACAATCTACAATCTTCCAACTAAGAACAGGACACACACCACTATTAAATTACCACCTGAACAAAATAAACTCCACACAACTCCCCCTTTGCAGACACTGCGCCCACCCCTTTGAAACCGTAAACCATATCCTCTTTGAATGCCCCTCCCTAATCCACCTTAGGCAGACCCTACTTCTGCTACAGCCCAACATAACCAACACCCTGTATGGCAGTGCTGAACAACTGAAGAAAACAGCACACTTTTTTTCCTTGGCACAGTCTGCAAAAGAGCTCACAGCTCTGCAGCAATAAAGCTGGCTAGAAGAAGAAGAAGAAGAAACCATCATTTCAATACATTTTAAAATTGCATTTCATTTGATCATTACTGTTCTGAATAAAAATTTATACTGAAACACAAAAATGTTTTACGATGTTTACCCTTTTTGCTGTTTTAATCTTAGCATTGTAATAAGCTGCTGATTCTGGATTGTTCATCATCATTTCCATTTGCATACGTTCAAACTTTTCTTGCTCATCTTCATCCTAAAATAATTTAACAGTTTAATTTATGGTGAAACAAAGCTAATATAGAACTTTATTTTATTATTATAGAATTTTTTAACAATTTATTCAAAATTTAAGATTCAAAAAAATAATGTTTCAAAATTAGCAGATTTTCTTTATAAGTAGGTATATTTATTTCATTTACTGAATTTTTGGCATCTATTGATGTTTTTTTTTTACAGGTTAATTATTTTCTGAAAATACAAATTGCAAGCTACCGGTACTTTGAAAAAACAACACATTAACATTAGCATCATTTCAAAATTGTACCAAATAATACAAAATATAAGAATCTTACCTCTGGAAAATATTTAAATTTTTGCATTTATGGACCAAGTCTAAGTTTTTATTAATACTTTCTAAATATAATTTTAATAAGTCAACGAGTACAATCTATATTCAATATGTCCTGTTTTTAATTATCATCCTTCATTATTTTCTTTTTGTGATCATCAGTGTTTATAATGATCATTGTTAGTAAACATAACTTTTCAATGCATCCTGTTTATAATTCTCTGTGATCAACCTCCTGTGTAAGTGTCCATAAAAACATCTAGAATTTTCCTGTATTATAAAACCTGTATATCTCTGCATTGAGATTAATTTTATATGAAAAAAATGAACAGTAAAAAAACAAATCATCCACTTTCAAAATAAAAAGTAAAACTATACATACAGCTATGCTTGTAATAGGTAGTGTGACTCCTAGCTTAGCGCCAAGGCCAACATTTAGACTTGTCTGATTTTCATCATTAAGGCCCAAAAAGCTTTCACTATACCAGTTGTCAAACTCTGCAATAAATAAAGTTTTAAAATCAATAATAATAAAAGCAATGTCTTTGATTCTTAAGATTAACAAGGAGTGCAAACCCAGTTGCAACCTGTATAATTTTTCACATCTGATGCAGACAAAGTTGTCCGCTAGGGGTCCATTTCATTTTTCTTTAATTTTTCTGTGCCTGTCTTCTACAAGGGCTTTCCTCTGGGTCTTAAATTGTATGTCCCAAAGCTTTGGCGAGAGCTCTCCAACTGTCTCTTTCAAAGGCCATCTGCTACCTGCTACTCTCCTCTTTGCCAGTGAGAGTGAGCAAAGCGGTGCCAAGTTGATCTTTATAGTGCTTACGGGGGCAGGGGGGTACCTCTATTACACCGTCCTCCTTAAAGGTCACCAAAAAAAGATCCCTTTGACATGCCATTGTCCTCCATGTGGGGTGTCTAACCCAATGCGGCTTACAAATGGTAAGTAGGGCTTCTACACTGTCCACACCAGCCTCCAGCAGAACATGGTTATTTGTAAGGTAGTTCTGCCAGCCTATGCCCATTATGGAGCAAAGGCCCCTATGATTGAAGCATTTGAGGAGTATGACATGCCTGGTATAGACCACCCAAATCTTAGAACCATACAAAATTGTAACAGCCACTGCATGGTGGATACTGATTTTTGTAGGCAGTGAAGAATGCAAGAAAATGCTTGATTTACAGTGCTCCCCTAGACCCACTTGCTGTCAACAGAAGCACACTGCTAATTGTAATATAGACCACTTTTTGTTATTCTCTGATCACTATAAATGGACAGCCCCTTAAGGTGGTAGACCACTTCACATATCTAGAAAGCATAGTATCAAATGACACATTGCTTTCAAGGGAAGTTGATAAACCATCTGACCATGGCTAGTAGTGTTTTTGGATGCTTTCAGGTGAGAGCTTGGCAGAATAAATCGCTCTGCCTGCCTACAAAAAATAATGTCTACCAGGCAGTGGTTCTCTCAACCCTTCTAAACAGATCAGAGACTACTTGAATGCTTTCACTAAAAGATGCTTGAGCTCCATCATGGACATTCAGTGGCAAGATCACACTATAAAGGGCAATGTCCTTGCTAATGCCGGTATGGACAATATAGAGGGACTTCTTATGGTCAGATAGTTATGTTGGCCAGGGCACGTATCCTGTATGAGGGATGAACATTAGCCAAAGCAGTCTTTTTTGATGAGCTGAATGGTAGTCGACATAACAGAGGTGCCCCACAGAAACGCTTTAAAGACCAGCTTAGGTGCCAACTTGCTTTAACTGACATAGAAGAGAGCACCTGGTTGCATGGGACTTCAGAATGAGACAGCTGGAGGTCACTCACAAAGGCAGCGGGATACATATTTGAGACCTAAAGAAAATCTGCTGCCAAGGACAGTCTTGGATAAAGTAAGTAAAGTAAAGTTCCTCTTTCAGACATTGTGTTCTATATGGCAGATGATGTAAAGATTATCTGTTTCTGTGACCTACGGTTAACAAGGGTGTCATGTGGCCAGCACAACAACAAACCACCTTTACTTTTCCTCAGGTATCCATTAGAACTGGGTGGACTCAGAGGCGCCCAAAGATCCCAAAATTAAATCCCAGTCTTCACCCCGGTTTGGAAGCAAAGCACTTTACTGCTCAGCCACCAAGCTGTAGATGGCAAAAAGAAAATCTAGATCAACCACTGGTGGACAATGGTTATGCCTGCGCTAAATGTGGCTAAATATGTAGGTTACAGGTAGGGCTGTGCAGCCACATGAAATACTGCATTCTTGATTGATCTTCGGACTCGAAGACAAGCTTTATGTATCTGAGAAATACTGCTCTTGGCAATATGAGGTAATGAAATAGAAAATCTAAAAGAGAAGGCCTGACTTTATTACTATCCAATACATACCCTGAATTAATTTGAGACGACATTGGTCAACTAGTTTTTGACAATAAATCACTTCAGATTTCAAATTATGAAGTTCATCATACTTGCTTCTGTAAATGATTTTTAAATCTTTAAGATGTTGAATTTCAATGAATTCTTCCTCACTTATAATAATGTCACCATCTTCGTTTAAAAGGGGACCTACAAGACAAAAGTAAATCATCCTGTAATATATATATATTTAAAAAAAAATAATAAAGTAATATTTCAAAGACTACATTAAACAAACTGATATGTATTTTAGTGCATATAACTAAATTATGAGTAAAGGAATCATATGTTCTTATTGTTGTGGATTTTTTAATTTAAGAGATAGAAAAATATGAATTCCAAATGATTGTATGTATTGTATGTTAGGACATTTAATTAAGGACATTTTTTTGTACTTTTTTATAAATAAAAAAACAGCTATTTTAAAGCTGTTAGGTGAGAGAGAGTGTATTAAAAATAAACATACCATTTTCTTCTCTCTGCAACTGAAACTGTTCTAAACTTCCTTTACTCTCATCTATAGAATGCTTAATGTTATTGATTTGATTGGCCAAATCAGAATACTCTTTCTTCTTGGAAGCTAGGATTGCTTTTGGTATAAATGTAAGTTATTAGAAATAGCAGCAATATTAATAGATACAGTTTATATGTTTTAACTACTAATTTATACCATATTTATTTAATTTTAAACTAAAGTCAATTTACTGTAATGTATTTAATCTTGAAAAACACATTTTTAACTATAAACACAAAATGAGAATAATACGTTAAAAAATTTTAACAATTCAAATAGAACATTTTTATAGCCTATGCCAATAGTAATTACCTTTGTTTTCAATTAAAATACGATTAATTTCACTGCCACGATCAGCCTTGAAGTCTTCAAACGCTGAAGTTCTACTTGGTGGAGTGCTGCAATAGATGAATGTTTGGAGTAGGAAATTAAATACTGGTATCAAGAAAGGATACTAAGATATTTATTTATCTTTTTTTTTTTTTTTTTTACTATCATCCACACAAAAAATATTTGTAAAGTTTCTTGATTAGAATCTCTTCCTGTACTTTCTCTTCAATTATAATGTCTTTTCTTTTGCATCAAAATTGTTTACAAATAACTGAAAATTTAAAAGATTTATTTATTTTAAAATATGAAATTATTGTGACAGTTTTTTTTTTCACAATTTTTTTTAGGTAAGCCAGTCAAGTTTTCACTCAAAAAGCATTATATGTATTCTTCTAATTGAAATATATGTTATATACTGTGATTCTAGAGTTATTGTTTGGTTAATTCAAATCTATGATTATACATATATTAAATATATCAAGTTACATTGACCTATTCACTACTACTGCGCCAGAATGCAGTCTTTATGACAGCCTACTAATGTGGTATGCAATGTACTAAAAAGTTACAAACGGTGGTTAACACTTTCCTAAAAAAAAGAGGTCATCATGCTTTGTTACAAATGAGAGGGTGAAAGTTATATATAATGACTCATTTTTTTAGCAAAAACAAAATGTGTTGCTCTTTTTTTTTTTTTAAGAGGAAAACATTGGATCTCAAAAACTAGAAAAGATATTAAAAACTCTCATGTCAATGTTAGGCAGTAATCACTAAGAGGTAGAGCTATGTACTAAGAAATGATCATGTCAAACAAATTGGAAAGTATTAATTTCATCCCCCTAAAAAGATCTACAATCTTCTGGCTAAGAACAGGACACAAACCTTTACATTATCACATTAACAGAATAAATCCCACACACCCACCTCTTTGTAGACAATACACCCAATCCTATGAAACTATGAATCTAACCCTCTTTAAATGCCCATCACCTTAGGCAGACACTATTACCACTAAAGCCCATACATAACCAACACTCTGTATGGCAGTGTTGAACAGCTGAAGAAAACAGCACACTTTTCCTTTGACACAGAAGGCAAAAATCAGGCTAGAAGAAAAGGAAGATTACTCATGTACTTTTTATTAGCACAATGACACTTAAGCAAAGGGAAAAACTTCATCCTGAAGTTGTGAATGACATAATGACCATTCAGAACCTCCTTTTTCCATAGGTCAACCATCAATCTGATAAGCAGATTATACACTGAAACATATATTTTTTTGTATTATTGAATTTAAAAAAAGCAAAATTACTGGAAATAGTAGTGAAAGGGTTAAAATAGTTTTAGAAACTAAATGATTGATTCTCACTTGTAAAAAGCAATAGAAGTAAAAGAAAAATAATTTTTGTTTCAAAAACAAAAGAGCTGTTTGATTACTGTATGTTTTTTTTAGAGAAATGTGTGATCTTTGAAAGTTATTAGAAAAAAAACAACCTACCAATGAAACACAAAAATATGTAGTCAACAAGATTTAAAAAGGGATTATTAAGATAAGTTATCAATTAACAACAATCAACAACATCACTAATAAGCTAAAAAACAAAACAAGCAAAGATGAAAAAAAAAAACCTTTAAAAAAAAACAAAGCTTATATTAAGTGTATATGTATCAATTTGTTTGGATCAGTCATGTAGTTAAATTTATAATAAATCTAGACTATCAATAATAAATCTACGCGATTAGAAATATTTTTACCAATTGTTTTTGTTTAGCGCTATTTCATGCATTTAGCTTTCTCAATATGCTATGATCCTATCACTTGTCTGGACCAGTTGGAAAGGGATAGTGGAGGGGAAAGAAGAGGGATATCTGGGTGATTGCTTTTTAAATGTATTTATAAAATAAAAGTGAGCGACCTGAATTCAAGCTCAGGGACCAAGGCCTCCTCAAGCCAATACAGTAACCATTGTGCCAGGGAGCTGCTTATGAAAGTAGGTTTTATAGTTATTTACAAACTTTTCTTTCTACAAACAATGAAGGAGAATAATTCAATTTATACCACCTTATCAGTCAAGTAAAATTTCTTTTCCTTGTTCAAAATACCAAACAACATAATTAATTACCAGTTAACAAATAGGTTAATTTTTTTTATTGATTCTTGTGTTGGCAGGTAAAAGAAATAATTGTGAAAAATTTCAGCTTGATAAAGAGATTGGGTGTAGGAGAAATAATATATACAAACTTTTTACCAGACAGACAGAGTGAGTTGCTTTGTAAAAAAAGTTGTAAAACTATTAAACTAAAAAAAAAATTCATGATAAAATTAAAATCAATGAAAAGAGAAAATGACTGAAAAGTTCAAGAAAATTATGAACCAAAGTATTTCATACTCTGGCCTAAGCTTTGATTTTAATTTGTCTTCATCTTCTTCATCTCTAAATGAGAAAAAAAATGAGTTAAAGATATTGACAGAAAAACATTTATTTCAATCAATAGATAAAATGGAAAAAATATTATTCCACATGTGATATTTATATGTTTCCCAGCCTCTTTTTCTCTATATTTTTTAGGCCAAATTAACAGTAAAAAAAATGCTATTGTATTCTTTATACCTTTTTATACCCATGTTATGCAGCAATCTATATGATGAATCTAATTATAATGTAATATCTATCATGCTATACATTTAAAGTAATGGCAAAGAATTTAGAATTAATTAAATCCCCCAAAAAGTAGCTAATATAATGAACTTGAATTCACAGACTCCTATTACATACATTTGCTTATCAAAAAATGAGTGCAAAGAAATAAAGGCAATTGATATCCCCCCAAAAAAAGTGAAAATGTATGACTACAAGTAAATATAAAATTTTTATATCTACAATTACTTTACCTTTCAGATTCATCAAGTCTAGAAAACAAAAATAAGTCAACAATATTATACTATTATACTACATACTACAGCATGTTGGTATGTTTATTAATGGGTCTGCATAGCTAAGTTAAATACTGCACTCTTCCATTATCATTAGACTCAATGATAATGCTTTTTTAATACAAAACCCTCTTATTTCTTTAGTATTAAAAAAAGTTGTTAACAATAATCAAGCTAAATGCCAGATATAGAGAATAGAATAGTACAGTTAAAAAGGAAAAAATTAAAAGAAAATGTGGTATTCCCAGAGGCAGGTTTCCTTATGGTTTCTGATACTTTTCAATAGTATCAAATACAGTTGTTGTAAACAGTGTAAGTTACCAGACAGGTCAAAAGCAAGTTGTTTCCCTAACTGTTGTACCAAATGAAAACTAAACAATTGACAATATAACAATATATAGCTACCTGGGTTTTTGAACTCTATCAACTCCTCTAGAGTAGTTATCAGCAGAGCTTACTGGTGAAGCTGAAACATCAATGTCTTTTTCTTTTGATTCCAATTTCTCTGCACCTGGAGAATCAGCTTTATGCTCTCCCTTGGCACTATGGGATGGGCTCGAAGCAGGTTTTCCAGAAACAGGACTTCTTAAATATATCAATAAGGAAAATAACACTGATATTAGGAGAGATATTATACATGAAAAATAATGCCCAGATTATTAATTTACCTAATAATAAATGAGAACATTTATAGACTGGATATGCTAAAAGCCTTGATTGAATTTCTTTTCCTTTTATTTGAATTTTATCATCAAGTAAAGCAAAAGAATATAAAAATCATTCAAAAGATTTGTTAAAAACTCAGCATTCATTTTTGTTATAAAAAATATGTTTAAAATGCTATGGAATATAAAAGATGAACAAAAGAAATATTGTAAATCAATATCAAGAAATGGACAGATTGAAAATACTATGAGTGAAGAAGAAAATGAACAATAATAGGGAACTGGCTCCAATGGCAGAAAGTGTAGTGTAGGCTATATGTATGTTTGTATGTGTAAGCTATTAAATCATATAATGAAATATTAGAAAACTACATTAATTTCAAAATACCAAATAAACTAATGGTAAGTGCATTAAGCATTTTTGAATGGAAGATGCCTAAACAAGCAATTGAATAACAAGATACTGTGTTGAAGCAGACTTACAAAGATTCTTTGGAGTTCTTTTTCTTCTCTCTTTCCCTTTCTTTCTTTTTAAGCTGAATAACCTGTGATGATTCAGCCCTTAAAAGCTTTGAAGCATGACCAACACTAACATTTGCCCCCTCCAATTCTCCCACAGCATTCAGTTCATCTTGTACATTCAAAGCAGTCTGAGAAAAAAAATGTTACAGAATGATGACAAAAAAAAGTTTGTTTTTAATAGTATCATTAAATGATGGATTTTATTAATTTAACCATGCATTTGAAAAAAAAAAACAGATAAAATCTACCATGTAATGTATCAAATTCTACTAAAATTATTAAAACAAAAATATCTTTATCATTTTTATAATTATTATTTAACATTTCAAAAAAGCATCATTATGTATGGTGATAGAAATAAACTTAACAGAATAAAAAACAAAAGGTCAACAGAAAGGAGCATAACATAACAAGAAATGTAACACAGTTAGGTTTCAAAAGCTGTTTCACTTTATTTTTAAAGCTATAAAACTAATAAATATTACATTTAAAATGCTTTACATGATGAACACTACAGAAAGCTTATCAACTGAATAAATTTATAACTTTTTCTAAAACAAAAACAATAAGATAAAAAAAGACATTTTTTTCATCTTTCAGTTTGACTATTATATTTTGAAAAGTTCCTACAGTAATGATCAAATATATGGAGTAGGAAGTATCATTTCAATGACAGATAGTCAAGTGCTACTAAATCTTCTATGAAGAAAGAAAATGAGAAAATACAAAAGTGACAAGATTTGATGAAAAGTCAATACAAATTTACCTCAGATTTTTTATTCATTCTATCAAAAATTTTCTTAGAGTCTGTTAAAATTGATGGTTCATTAAGTGCCTGTATGTATATTCACATACTTTACAGTAAGATGTCAATAAATCTCTTGACATTTAGATTAAAAAAATTTCTAGCTAAAGAAGAAAAGCTTCAATAAATAACAAGTGAGCAGCTAAGAAACTTACATGTTGTGAAACAGCCAGTGGCTCAGATTTACTTAAGAGAACATATTTGTCCTTCAACTTTGCTTCAATCTCTCGCTCAGCATCTCTGAGTAAAAAAAAATATGAAAAAATTACAAATATATAAAAATTAAATATAACAGTATTACAATTGCCATGTATAAAATCTTTTAAAAAAATATACAAGAAAATTAATTTATAACTTTTTTACAATTATATTAAGCAAATCGAAGAGCCAACTTATTTTGCTAAGCTAAAGCCCTAGCCCTAACCCTCAACTTTAATACAATATATTTTTGTTTTGCCTGGACATATGGTATGCACTCTGTACTGTACTTGATTGTCCTGGTTTTTAATCTTATATATATATATATATATATATATATATATATATATATATATATATATATATATATATATATATATATATATATATATATATCTTTGAGAATAAAATCTTGTTAATTGGCCACACAATGAAAACTTGCTGTGTTATTGTTTACAAATATTTAATCTTTCTAATATTAAATTTGGCTTTTCATTTCTGTTAAGACCCTAATGTGCATCTTTTATAAGTGAAATGGTCTCAAATTAGATTAAAAGCAAAAAAAATTATTAATCTGTCTTTCCATTTACATGACACAGATACAACATTTGACTAAAACATTTCTGTGTATAAATGAGTAAGTTAAAATGAATTAAAAAGCCAACTTGAAGTTTTGAGCACCATCTTGCATAGAATTTATTAACCTTTGTACCTACACTGCTCTATGCTTATGTAGTTTGATGACAATGTACCCAAAAAATTGTAAAATATCTTTTTGCATAAAACAAAATAACAATGACATTGTATTTTCTGAGGCAGCAGATGTGGTTAGAGTGGAGTCCATATAATATTACTTAATAGCATAAGATACTAAGACTAAGACAATGGAAATATAACATACACTGAAAATAAAATTAGATTGTAAATGCAGTGGTGTTGCTAAGGATGGTCTCTCCTGGTGCATATAGCTAATTGATTCAAACCCTAGCACCTCTAACCAAAATATTTTTCACCACAAACAAATTTGTATTAGTTTGTGTGTTAATGTTAGCTATTATCAAATTGTAGGATTATTAAAATTAGAAACAGAAAGAGTATCAATAAAATATGGACATTGTTTTACATTATACTTTAAAGTTGGTAAGGACCAATAAAACAATATCTACTTTATAACTTACTTTGAATGGGAAAAAAAATATGTTTAACATTAAAAAATGTACAAAAACTAAAGAAAAAGTTTACAAATTAAAGTTTCTTTTTGTGTTAAAACTTTTACACTCTGCAATAATCCCATCAAAGTTAATTCCAAATTTTTAAAAGACAGAATTGCCAGATCATCAAGTCATATCATGTCATGTCATTGTTTATCTCAACTAGTTCTTTATTAGCCTCAGTTTTAAAACGCTACTT
This sequence comes from Biomphalaria glabrata, assembly GCF_947242115.1. NCBI lineage: Eukaryota > Metazoa > Mollusca > Gastropoda > Planorbidae > Biomphalaria > Biomphalaria glabrata. The sequence goes on from NC_074726.1 coordinate 18,227,641, forward strand.
CCACATGACACCTCAGACTTGGAAAAAACAAACAATTAAAGGCTTAGCCAGAGCTTGGTAAAGGTTCTTATTCTATTGACATTTGAATTATAGAAATCAAAGTACTCTTATTATTTGTAACTTCTTCAAGATTAAACAGTAATCCTCCATGTTGAATATTCAGACATTATAACAGTATTATCATATACATTTTTTTAAATCAAAAAAAATGTTTATGCTGCTTGAACTGGCCGCATCAGCTTTTCTTTCCCCTCTACCCTTCTAATAACCTAATTCTATTAATTCAGCCTTACTATATCACTTTAGACATTGATCAGTGTGTGCTGTCAATTGTGATGACAATTTAAAAAATGTGCTTTGCAAACTTCAACTAGTATACCATTTAGCTGGCTTGTAAACAAATAAAAACTCATTTTTTTAGCAAAGTTGGAAACTACTGTTTTTTTTATGCATATAAACCATGGGTTTACACATTTTTTCAAATAAATGGCAGCTGTGCAGGGTATACAAAGGTGAGGAGTTTACAAAGTTTATTTTTACTCAAGAATAGACCAAAACAGAATTTATGGACATATAATGAATAATGAGTCTTAATAACTCCTATAGTTTGCTGTGGTTGTGAAATGTACATTAGAAAGCTTTATGACCACTTATTATAAACCTCAAGAAAACAAATAGTACCAATGAAGAAGATAATCTTTATATAACAGTAATCAAATATGACAAGTAAGTAAGCAGCTAAACTTATTTGCCGATACCGGCTATACGTATAGACTACAATGTACTCTATGTGTGAGTTGTTGGAACAACAACTGGAGAATGACTATATATCAAGGAACATCTGTCTGATGAGCAACAACTATATGTACCAGTAGTTTACAGCAAGTCACGCTGTGCAGGGTGCAGGTTGTACGATTTTGTTTTTAATACAGGTGTGCAGGTTATACGCATATATGTGTTATATGCACGAAAAATATGGTAATACTTTTGTGTATTTCAATCTCATGCTCTTTTACTACTCAATCAGATAGGTTTAGCATTTTATAATTGGACTTTGCATCAAATGAAATTCATGTTCATTTACATAGCTGAACGTTGTACTTAATGTTTTAAAAGTGATATGAAGAATTTGTGGATGCTTAAATGCAGTTTCATCAAAATTAAAGTAAAGAAATACATTTGTTTCATAAACATGTTGGAGTACTAATTTACTGTTTAAAAAAAACAACAATTAGTTAATCTTTTTTATCTCCCCTTAATGCAGTCTGACACCCCTCTAGCAACACCACTGTGCAAAAGAAGATTTTTTTTATTAATACTTACCGATAAATTTCTCTGAAGGCATTATATGTTCCATTTATTTGTTCTAAATTAATAATCTAATATATAAGAAAAAACAAGAATGAACAATAAATACATATCATATAATGAAAACATAATTTTCAATTATTTTTATGTCTTTAATTTTATTCAACAATTTTAGATCTAGAGTATTTTCTTATCTTATATAATAATTATTTAAAAATACATTGGCTATTGTATTGTATTATTGTATTGCTAGATATAATTTGATTTGAAAAGAAATCTGGTATGTACAATTTTCATTGGTTTACAAAATATACAAAAACACTTACATCTAGTCTGTCAAGGTCATCATCTAAAAAACGCCGAACTTGAGCCTTTATCTCATTTCTTTGTTGTTCAGATAAGGGTTCATAAGATACTGACATACGATTTGTCTAAAAAATTAATTAAGTACTGAATTATTTTATGTCTGAAATTCAATAACGAACTATTTCACAATCTATATATTTGGTATGTTTGTTGATTCCAGACTTTAAAAAAAAATTATAATTTTAAAATTTTACTATTACATATCTAAATCAATTTAAAATAAATTTCTTACCAAAGTATCATGCATAGCAAGTTCTGATTTTAAATGCTGGATCTCTTGTTGCAGTTTCTTCACAAGCATCTTAAAAAAAAGGAGAAGACAAAACAAAAAATATATAGGTAAAAGCTAAGAAAAAGGTTTTCTCAATGACAGATATTATACCTGCTCAGAAGAATAAACTCAAATGTTTTGCAAAAACTTACAGCTGGGTCATAGATTTCATTAACACAAGGCTCATTAGTAACACACATCATGCGAGTAGAAAATCTCAAAGTAGACACCTATATGACATTTGAAAAGACAAACACAAATTCAAACAATTGCCTTTTTTTGTCTTCAAAAAATGTATTTTTAAAATTTATATTTATAAATTTATCTTTAAAAACTTTAACATTAAAAAAATCTGCAAGTTTGAAGAGGTTGTAATAAATGAGTTCCATTGTTTTCAAAATATATTAATTAGTCTGTACATTCAACTCATGTGGCATCATTCAATTAATTTTTTTGATTGAATTTACACTCGAGTGTTGCTTATTTTTCACATCATTGTTCACTATCAACTAGTCAATATAAATTCTTCCTACGTAATGGACAATAAAGACATACAGTTTCTTCAAGTTGTGCTTTTTCAGCCCACATATTTGCTATGAGCACAGTATTGCAGTTGCCTCCAATAGAGTCCTTCAGAAAATGTGTCAACTTTGACTGACGAAATGGTACATGTTCCCTATTTCGAGAAGCCAGAGCTATTACAACTTGTTCCAAAAATGAAAGAGATTTGTTTATATAGAGAGCTTCTTCCTTTGTCTTACCCTCAGACTGAAAAAAATTAAAGAATTATATAAATATATCTTTTTCAATACCCTGAATAAGTAAAATCTAAGAAATTTAGATAAATATTACATAATTGATAAAATTTCTTTTTATTACTTTAAAACATTTTTAAAAATCCATTAGATTAAAATCAAATAACTGAGTTTTCAATATCACCATTAATGATGGATGGTAATATAGGTATGCATTAAAAGAAACATTCATTATATTATCATTATTTATTTATATTCTACAATCTTTTACACATCCTATCAGCCCTTGGAGATTCCGACCCTTTCATCTAAATACAAAGCACAATATTTATTTAGAAAAATATTGAAAATTTAACCATCTTTCTGATGGATTTAATTATTTATCAACTAATTTTTTATTTTTTTTAAGGGAAGGCAAAAAAAATAATTTTTTTTAAAATCAGACGCAGGCCAATAAATATGTTCTTTTGGTTCAGAGGTGAGCAAACAAAATCAGCAACAAATGATGGACTTTAAAAATTTTCTAAGTAAGAAAATATGAGGTTATGAAGGAGGCAAATCAAAGACTTTATACTAATATTTAGAAGAAATCATGGGCCAAAAAAGTGTTTGTGTGACCAGTGGCGTCACTAGGGTCGGTGTCACCCGGTGCGATAAGCTAGGGGTGTCACCCCTCCCCTCCAAGGAAACAACACTCTCCCCCTACACTTAAATGTATGGCACTATGCAAATTCATCACCTTTTTAAAAGTCCTGAATTTCGTGGGCAACAGCTGGGAAGTTGCTGTGAAAGTCGCCTTAGACTGATTTCTGTGGAGAGAGCTTGCAGGCCTATGCATCAAATTGCGCACGAGGGGCTTAATTCTATGTGTTTCTCAACATTTTACAATAAAAAACGTTATTTTCCCCACTCAACTGGTCAGATTAGATGTTTGAGGGAGCACCTTAAGCTTACTGAGAGTTGTCCGGGGCAAAGCCCTGGGCGTCAAGCGTTTTTCTACATTTCTGAACTTCAGAAACTCTTTCTCCTGGCGTCTACAACGCATATTTTTTCTCATAATAGGAAGATTACAAGTCAAATCGAATTAAATAAATAAGGTTTGACACAAGTTGATACTAAACTGTGAGAGACATTCAAGGTAGCAATTTTTATTTTTAAAAGTTGCATTTTGGAAAGTGCATTGTTCCCACTTGGGTGTCACCCCCTGGAGGGTGTCACCCGATATGGCCTGCACCCCCCGCAGCCCCCCAGTGATGCCACTGTGTGTGAGGCATATAGATTATAATATGGGTCACTCCATATAGGCAAAAAAAAAAAAATATTAATGTTATCACAAATCACAAATAAAAATATTTATATCAGCATTTTCAATGTGGCAAGTATGAGTATCAGTATACAAAGAAATGGAATTGGATCACAGAGTTGAGCTAATTTTATTAAAATATATCTTCTAAATTTATTATTTTTTTCAGATAGCAGATTTTTTAATCAAGAAAAATGAGTATCTATGTTACCTTAGTCTTGCTTAATCTTTCAGAACCCGCCAAGTCAACAAAGTTTATTTTTGACACTGTATATTTTGCATTGGACTCAGTTCTTGATCTAGACTATTCAAGTTACAGAGAGTGATAATTATGTTGGTTTTAATGAGTTTACATTAGTTATAATTATTAAATCTATCCTAGATAGATAAATGTGTGATTTGTGTTCCTATTTATGATTGTAGACCTATTTGATTAAACACCAATTTTTCAATGTAAGCACATGTAAACTGTTCAATATAATTTAACTGGGGATCTATGTGATGTGTAGCAAAGCGTACCCTGTCAAAATAGGGCGAACAAAATAGCGCCGACAAAATAGCGCAGAAAAAAAATATTTTAGTCATTTTGAAAGAAATACTTTAGATGTCGTAAAATATGAATAGAGCCAATTTTTTTTTTTTGGTTTAATGTTATCATAATTTTTCAGTCATTTTGCAGGAAACACTTTAGATACCTGTATCTTAAAACATAAATAAGCAATAATCATAATAATGTAAAATGAATAATTTCAAAATACAGCATTTATTTATACTTATCAAATATATACACACGCACAAACTTTCACAAAGTTAAATTGTAGGAAATGTCACATAGAAATTCCATCACTGGCTTGTTTCCGTACATTGGCATTATAGCTTCAAGTCGTCTGTTAAGTTGGAGGTACTTTGTCTTGCTTTCAGTTTTACTTCGTTCTCCAGCATTGTACCTCAGAATCTTGTTCTCAGTGTTCTCCTGTTCTCTGAGGAAGTGAGTGATTAACTTGTAGACATTAGGGTGATGACCGTCAATAGACAGTTGAAATGCATGGTGCCATCCCTCCACTGAATTGTTTGTTCATGGTAGATTGTCCTGCACACGATCTCTAACATTCCATAATGCTATCGGAAATCTTGGAGTCACTCTGCGGTTTCGTCTCTGGCGACCAATATAGTGTCCTCCCAATAGTCATAAAAAATGGAATAGACAAACGACAAGTCTGGTCGCAGGGAACACTGTGCTTACTGCATTTTGACTTGCCTTCTCAAAATCTAACATCACCCTCCGTGGAGCAAGAGTTGGTCTTAGCTCCAGCAGTATCTTACAGAGTCTAACATAGTCAGGAAATTAAATTACTAATAATCCGGTACTTTTATACACATCATATATAAGTCCACGCTATTTCATATTGCGCTATTAGTGGGAAGCATGGTCGAGAGGCCAAGTATGCTTGAACTTGGCTAGGCTGGGCTACCTAGAAGGGGGCTCGAGGTTCGACACCCGACTCGGGCAGAGTTGTGTTTACTGAGCGCCTAAAGGTAGCACGGAAAACCAACTCCTAGATACCCCCTCCCCCTCACTGGTCCACAAAAGTGATTGGACCAAAAGCGCTCTGAGCATGCTATAAGCATGAAAGTAGCACTATATAAAAGCTATAATAATAATTTTGTCGGGAAATTTCGTGCTATTTTGTCGGCGCTATCTTAGATTAAAGTCTATGTGATGTATGGTGATGTTAAAGTGATGCAAGTAAAGGCTGAAGTGACTTAACCTTTTTATCCTATGTATATAATACCAACCTCAAGATAGATGGTGAAAATACAGTGAGATCTGGAAGATTGCTTATTTAACTGATGTGCTGCTATTGATCGGCTAGTTTCACCCTTGGGCATAGAAAGAAATGCAATAATTAGTAGACTTATTGAGTTTGGTCTCAATGGAGGTGGCTTTCGGGCTGGATATACTATCAAAACTTTTAGTTTCTATAAATGCATTACCTCAAACAAAAGATCAAGTGCTTCCTCTTCATTTTGAGCAAGATGGCAGGATAAACCTTTTACAAAGACACCATCTTGATTTTCAATTACCACCATTGGATCAGGCTCTTTATTGCTGTTCAAAGAAGCCTCAGGTAAAGTTCCCAATAAGTCAAACATACTTTCATTGTATATCTCTAAGTAGGAAACCCTGAGAAAAAAACATTATAGTTCTTTGACAAAGTGTGATATAAAACAAAGTGATCAGCTAATCAAATGACAGTGTTTTTTTTTTGTGACGTACCAGCATGTTTTTCAATGTGGGAAATTAAATTATTATAGTTTTTCAATGTGGGAAATACAATTTTTAGTTTTCTTGTATTTTAACATTTATTATTAATTTATTAGTAGTTGAAAGTTAGGCAATCCATCACTGAGTACTGGCACCTATTTTGTTTTTACAAAAAAAGCACAGTCAAATGCCATAAAAATACTCAGGATAAACGAATAATGAAAAACATGACATGATAATAGTTATCCATCGTCATTATTCTACTGTAAAGACATGATATAAAATCTAAAATTGAAAAAACAATAAATATATACTATACCTGACATTAAAACTATATTCCAATTTTTCTTCAATTAGTTTGAACAACTGTGATATGGCACGAGGTATAAGACCACGGTGGCGATAACTTTCTGTTGCACCAGTCATAGTAAAAGTCTTTCCAGCACCAGTTTGACCATAACACATTAATGTTCCTGATTAAATAATGAATTGTTACTTTTATATGAGTACGCTGAAAAATCTTGGTTCCATTACTATTAGTTAGTAATTGTTTGTTTAAACCAGAATCAATACTGTTTATTATAATAATATCACCAAAATTCAAAGGGATGAAGCTGAACAGAGGTGCAAAAGGAAGAAGCTAAACAGAGGTGCAAAAGGAGGAAGAAGCTGAACAGAGGTGCAAAAGGAGGAAGAAGCTGAACAGAGGTGCAAAAGGAAGAAGCTGAACAGAGGTGCAAAGGGAAGAAGCTAAACAGAGGTGCAAAGGGAAGAAGCTGAACAGAGGTGCAAAAGGAGGAAGAAGCTGAACAGAGGTGCAAAGGGATAAAGCTGAACAGAGGTGCAAAAGGAAGAAGCTAAACAGAGGTGCAAAAGGAGGAAGAAGCTGAACAGAGGTGCAAAAGGAGGAAGAAGCTGAACAGAGGTGCAAAAGGAAGAAGCTGAACAGAAGTGCAAAGGGAAGAAGCTAAACAGAGGTGCAAAAGGAAGAAGCTGAACAAAGGTGCAAAGGGAAGAAGCTGAACAGAGGTGCAAAGGGATGAAGCTGAACAGAGGTGCAAAAGGAAGAAGCTGAACAGAGGTGCAAAAGGAGGAAGAAGCTGAACAGAGGTGCAAAAGGAGGAAGAAGCTGAACAGAGGTGCAAAAGGATGAAGAAGCTGAACAGAGGTGCAAAGGGATGAAGCTGAACAGAGGTGCAAAGGGAAGAAGCTGAACAGAGGTGCAAAAGGAAGAAGCTGAACAGAGGTGCAAAGGGAAGAAGCTAAACAGAGGTGCAAAAGGAGGAAGAAGCTGAACAGAGGTGCAAAAGGAGGAAGAAGCTGAACAGAGGTGCAAAAGGAAGAAGCTGAACAGAGGTGCAAAGGGAAGAAGCTAAACAGAGGTGCAAAGGGAAGAAGCTGAACAGAGGTGCAAAAGGAGGAAGAAGCTGAACAGAGGTGCAAAGGGATAAAGCTGAACAGAGGTGCAAAAGGAAGAAGCTAAACAGAGGTGCAAAAGGAGGAAGAAGCTGAACAGAGGTGCAAAAGGAGGAAGAAGCTGAACAGAGGTGCAAAAGGAAGAAGCTGAACAGAAGTGCAAAGGGAAGAAGCTAAACAGAGGTGCAAAAGGAAGAAGCTGAACAAAGGTGCAAAGGGAAGAAGCTGAACAGAGGTGCAAAGGGATGAAGCTGAACAGAGGTGCAAAAGGAAGAAGCTGAACAGAGGTGCAAAAGGAGGAAGAAGCTGAACAGAGGTGCAAAAGGAGGAAGAAGCTGAACAGAGGTGCAAAAGGATGAAGAAGCTGAACAGAGGTGCAAAGGGATGAAGCTGAGCAGAGGTGCAAAGGGAAGAAGCTGAACAGAGGTGCAAAAGGAAGAAGCTGAACAGAGGTGCAAAGGGAAGAAGCTAAACAGAGGTGCAAAGGGAAGAAGCTGAACAGAGGTGCAAAAGGAGGAAGAAGCTGAACAGAGGTGCAAAGGGATAAAGCTGAACAGAGGTGCAAAAGGAAGAAGCTAAACAGAGGTGCAAAAGGAGGAAGAAGCTGAACAGAGGTGCAAAAGGAGGAAGAAGCTGAACAGAGGTGCAAAAGGAAGAAGCTGAACAGAAGTGCAAAGGGAAGAAGCTAAACAGAGGTGCAAAAGGAAGAAGCTGAACAAAGGTGCAAAGGGAAGAAGCTGAACAGAGGTGCAAAGGGATGAAGCTGAACAGAGGTGCAAAAGGAAGAAGCTGAACAGAGGTGCAAAAGGAGGAAGAAGCTGAACAGAGGTGCAAAAGGAGGAATAAGCTGAACAGAGGTGCAAAAGGGAAGAAGCTGAACAGAGGTTGAAAAGGAAGAAGCTGAACAGAGGTGCAAAAGGAAGAAGCTGAACAGAGGTTCAAAAGGTGGAAGAAGCTGAACAGAGGTGCAAATGGAAGAAGCTGAACAGAGGTTCAAAAGGAAGAAGCTGAACAGAGGTGCAAAAGGAGGAAGAAGCTGAACAGAGGTGCAAAGGGATGAAGCTGAACAGAGGTGCAAAAGGAAGAAGCTGAACAGAGGTGCAAAAGGAAGAAGCTGAACAGAGGTTGAAAAGGAGGAAGAAGCTGAACAGAGGTGCAAAGGGATGAAGCTGAACAGAGGTGCAAAAGGAAGAAGCTGAACAGAGGTGCAAAAGGAGGAAGAAGCTGAACAGAGGTGCAAATGGAGAAGCTAAACAGAGGTGCAAAAGGAGGAAGCTGAACAGAGGTGCAAAAGGAGGAAGAAGCTGAACAGAGGTGCAAATGGAGAAGCTCAACAGAGGTGCAAAGGGAAGAAACTGAACAGAGGTGCAAAAGGAAGAAGCTTAACAGAGGTGCAAAAGGAAGAAGCTAAACAGAGGTGCAAAGGGAAGAAACTGAACAGAGGTGCAAAAGGAAGAAGCTTAACAGAGGTGCAAAAGGAAGAAGCTGAACAGAGGTGCAAATGGAGAAGCTAAACAGAGGTGAAAAGGGAAGAAGCTGAACAGAGGTGCAAAAGGAAGAAGAAGCTGATCAGATGTGCAAAAGGAGGAAGAAGCTCATCAGGAAATCAGTTTTATACAAGAAATAGAGAATAAGGGTATGTTAGACAAGGTAAAGGAGGGAAGAAAATTAAAAAGGAAATAGGCAAAATGAGGCAAGGAGAAATGGGTATAGAGATGTGGGTAATTTGAGATCAAAGGGTGCAAGGGAAGAGCAGAATAGAAGATTAAACTAATGAAAAGGGTGCAGAGTGGGATTGAAGTATAAGTAAGGCAAAATGAGATGGAGCCAAAGCAGGATATATATTATGTTGACACCAATTTGGTTTTGAATATTTAGGCCTATGTGTATATCAGTGATGCTCAACCTTATTCTGCCGGTGGGCCATTTTAATTTCTGACACTTGTGTTACAGGCCACATCAACAAAAAAAGATTTAAAAAAAAAGGAAATAGACAATGAAATCCTTTTATTTGAAACCCGTGAACCTAGTACTTACATTAGTTCACGGGAAGCTTATTTTAAACTGACTTTTTAATATCCGGCTGCATGAGATGAGCACTGAATCTATAATCCTAGATGTTTGTCCTTGAGACGAATTACATAGCATGAGTTTCAAAAGATTCATCATTGAGAATGTTTGTCCTCACCAACAGTTGCTATTAATTATTGTGATCATCGTTAACGCTTGTTTTCGGAGATTTAGAAAAGTTCCTTAAAAGTAACGCAGATTACAAATCAATTGTCTGCATCACTTAAAATTTGTTAAGCAGGGATGTCTAGCTTTGTAAGTTGCAGCTCCGTCTGGGTTGACACATTGGCCGCGGATGGATTTTTGAAACCACAAACTTTTTTTTATTTGAACACAATCATCATCACATTGTTCTGACTGAACAGCTTGCCACATAGATTTTGTTGGTGAATAATTCAATGAAGCAACGGAGACTTGGTACCATTTGACTTGACAATATTTCTAATAACTCTTGCTGTCAACCATATTTGTGGCACCATCAGAAGTCACTCCAAGTAATTTCTTCTAAGCAAGAGAAAGATCCTCTGTGATGATTAAAATTTCTTAGAACTTTGCTAGTGGAGGTCTAATGTATGCTCTTCATAGCTACCAACATATCTGATTTCAAAACTGCTGTTTGTACCGAAAACAATTACCAAGATTTTGAGCGGCATCAGATATGTCGGTAGATTTGACATCGGCAATTGAAAACATTTCGAAATCCAATTTGTCTGTTAGTTTTGAATGGAGATTTTTACCCATATCTTTCACTAGCTGTTTAATTACTATGAGAATGAGAAATGTTAAGCTCTGGACACTACACTTAATAAACAACACCAATGCTCTAGTACCTGATTCATGAGTGAATTTATTTACACACTTTGTCAACACACATGACACATAACATTCCAACATTCACTCCCTTAGTCAAGGGGAATCATTTAAGCTACTCATATAAACAATGTCAATATTCATTACAATTTCTCTTTTCTTTTTCTCACTCATTCTTACTTTCAACTTTAAAGGCAAAAATCCAGAATCAGAAAGAAATGTAAGAAAATCAACCGAGAAATACAAGTACATATTATATTAACAAGTATTTTATACGTGACAATAGTATAATGTAAAATAACTAAAAAATCAAACAAAGTAAAAAATCTGTTTTATTCACGTTTTTTTTTTTTTAACATACTATTAGAACTACAAGACAAGTATGGTGAATAACAAAATGAAATAGTAGGCATATTCACATAACTATGAAAAATGATATATTCAAACAAAAAATATGGCAGGGCCATAGGTATATTTACATTACTAGAAATAGAAATATGGTGAATAAAGAAAAAAATGAAATAACAGTGCTGCTTACACAAACTCATCCGGGAGTCTTCCTTCTTGCAGTAAGGTCAGAAGTAGAAGTCCCGATGCGCCTCGTTTGGTCATCACATTAGCTAGTTGTGCTCTCCCAGGACACCAGCGAATTTCAATTCTTTCAGTCCTGTGCATCTCATTGATGGAAGCAATGTCAATACGCAGCCTTTTGTCTTCCACTAGCTTGGTGGTCTGCAGCGCTTCAATGACACTTTTGTTGTCAATGAAAACTGTGATATGCAAAGACTGTTTCTCAATACCACAGAGTTCTTCTATTACAGTTCTGTAAAAGATGGCAGACTCTAGGCCTTCTTGCAAGCCTAATGCCTCAGCAGCTATGGTAGATCTCAGTACCCTTTTGATCTTCGAGGCTCGCCAAAAAATTGGACAGCAATGCCCGTCTTTGTCTTTAATCCATACAATATGGGCACTTGTACTTCCTGTACCACCACTAAGATTACCCAAGGCGGCATCGCAGAACAGAAGCAGTTCCCAGTCGTCTTCGGGTTTTCCATTTAGACCTCTAATTAATTGTAAGGGTCTTAAGTCTTTTAGCTTTCCGATGACTTTTATTGCTCGAATTAGGTCTGTAACCAAAGCTCGCATTAGGTCTGTAACCAAAGCTTTGTTTAATTTTGTGCTAAGATCAACTAACTCAAATGCCATATCAAGTCTGGAGCCTTGAACGACCCAATTTAACTGGCCAATGAGTTTTCTATACAAAGACTGTTCTGTATCATTCAACTGCAAATCCTTTTGCAAACATCTTGCTGGGTCTAGCTTTGGGCGATCAAGTTTTTCGATGAACGCTGTGTGGTCCAGGATGATCCCATCTGTAACTTGTCTGATGTCGAATCCGATATAATTATAATTTCGCTCTTCTGTCTTTCCTGCCACAAATCGGTGACGCAATCCACACATAGTCTTCTCAAAAACGCCATTGCCAGCATGAAGAAAATCTTCGACGTGGCAACAAATGATGCCACATACAACTCCATCAGTCATTAATGTGAACAGTGCTGGATCAAGGCTTGACTGTTTGCAACCAAGTTCAATAAGCTCTTCTTTGACACTTAAATAAAACTGTCTTGCACCATCCTTGAGTCCATATAGCCCATACTTAGTTTCCAAATAACTTTACTTGGAGTATTACTCTCTTTTGGTGGTATAATATGTACCTCTCTATCCAGGGTCTTTCCTTGTAAGAATGCAGATTTGATGTCTGTTGTTTTAGTCTACTAGCCACAATTAACAAGAAAATTATCACGGAACCTTTGGCAACAGTTAGACTATCTTTTGGTATTAAGTCTTGCTCTTCAAATCCTCTTACAACTAGACGTGCTTTTGGTGAACCATTTTTCATTGTTATAACCCAACGTGTAGAAATAGCATTTTGTCCACAGTCTTCAACCTCTTCATATGTTTCAAACTGCTTTAATTTCAATAACTCCAATTGTTTGGCTTCATCTATCTCTTTGCTTGATTCAACCATTGATAAGCATACATTGTCGCTATTGCCTCCCCTTGAATATTTCCACTCAATTCGTTCTAGGTCTACACTTTTTCTTACTTTGTCTACATTATTTTCTGTTATACCCATATTTATATTTTTCTGTGACTTTGCCTGCTCTTCCGAGAATGGTAGCTTTTGTCCATTGTTCTGATTCGTCCATTCTGTATTCTATTTGTTCATTTGGCTTCAAACAAGTTACAGAATGAATGTCTTTCCTTGTGTCACTTTCATCTCTAATAAGTTCACGATCTCCATCAAATATTTCGCTTACACCACTCTTGACGACGCCATGAATCATTTTTGTGTTCTCCTCATTATCTTCTGTACTCTCTTCCTCCTCCACGCTCGCCGCTTTATAAAGTCTGTTTGGTGCCACTCTGACAAACATACCGCCATGTCTCACAAAAACAACTTTGCCATCTTGAAATACCACTTTTCCGGGTCCTAACCATCTCTCTTTGCCTTCACACTTGTAAAACACTTTGTCACCATTTTGAAACACCTGCTCTGATGCTCGAACTTTAGAACGCAGGGCTCGTCGTATTCTTTCACTTGACTCTGATTGAATGTAAGCTTTACGTGCCTCGTGGAGAGCGGTCAGGTGCTTATGGAAGACTTCACTTGTTGTGCTGCCCTCTAAAGCTGGTAATTTCGCCTGCAGAATGTTAGGTAAATTAGGGTTTCTCCCAAACACAAGCTGATGGCTACTATAACCATTTCTCATTTGCAAAGAGTTTTTAGCCATATTAGCCCAGAATAAGAGAGTTTCAAGATCTACATTTGAATTTTCAGCCTCAAGTTTCATTAGCATGTGATCGGTAATAGCGTGGACTCGTTCACACAAGCCATTCTGATATGGACTGAAAGCTGCAGTTGTACTAACTTGAATGTTCAGGATTGATGCTAGTTCTCGAAGCTCATTAGAATTGGACTCGCCGCTATTATCCGTCATCAACGCCTTCATCACTCGAAATATTCCTACCCAGTTTGTCATCAAGGCATCAATGACATTAGACGTTTTTTTCTGGTTGATTAGTACAGAAACACTGTAGATTGACCACATATCAGTATCCATTGACCTTTGTATTGTTTGAGATCCATTGCAACTTTTTCATTAAAGTCTCTGGCCATAGGGCAGGCCACTACAGGTCTAGATGGTGTCTTTGCATAGTTCACAGCTTCTTTCTATATCTGTTAATTCCTCTTCAAAACCCTCACCCCAAATGTTAGCGACTTGAAGTAAAGCCTTAAGTCTATCCTTCGGAGGGTGTGTGAACTGCCTGTGTAGTTTTCTAATTGTTGCCTTGCGTTTTTCAGGGGATTCGTCGAATGCTTTTACTGTGTTGACCTCTTCTATTTGAATCATTTCTGTCTTGTCAATTGGAATGCAATAATGGCCAGAAGATGTTAAGTTTAAGGCAACCTCTTTTCCAAATATAACAGCTGTATCATTTTCCAGATCTATTTTTACTCCTGCTGTTTTCATAGCAGATCTGGAAAGTAACAATGGTATGTCTGTTTCTACAGCATCAGTCAGAAGTTTTACCTTCTTTCCAGCCACTGTGACAGTTAACTCATATTCACCTTTTGATTTTATTATTGTCCCACCACCAAACTTAAACATTCTGTGACCTTCTCTTTGTTGTGGTCCTCTTCATCTAAAGAGCCCAAAAATGCCTCCAACCATGTCATTCCACACACTGTACTACTGCATGCGCTGTCCAATACGGCACAGTTAAAAGCTTCGACCCCTAATTGGGAAGTTTCATCTTTGTGATTTCCTGTGAACAAACAGGCTTCTTCTTCCTGGTCAACGATATTGACCCTCTTAAATATGTTTTCCCAACTGTCGGGGCACTTGGGCAAAAGATGGCTGTATGATCCACATGATTTACATGTTAAGACATTTCCGTCGGGACCAACTGGGTTTATATTTTTCGAACTTCGTTGAACTTTTGGGAATCCAAAACCTCGGGTGCCGCTCCTTCCTTGTCCTCTACCTCTTACTTGATGTCCGACTTTAGGCTTATAATCACATTATCTCTGAACTTCTCGTTTTCCAAAGCTACTGAAGTTTTCACGTCTTTGGTATCCCGCTGCCCATAAAGCTTCTTCATTTTCAGCCAAAAACGTTTGGCTCAAGTTTGATACATGCCTCTTGGTCCTTCAGTTTACTTTCTTCTCCCTTAAACTTTTTCAGAGATGACTTAGCTTCTTCGTACAAGGTGTCACGATTGGCGTCAAAACAAGCATCTTTTTGTTTCGAGTTATTCTTGCCTTCCTTAGTAGCTTGAAGGCCAGAATCTCAGGTAACAGCTTCATCTTTTTCTTCTCTATTCTTCTATATTTTGTATCAAATTCTGCTATGAAATCCTGTATGGACTGGTTTTCCCCCTGTTTAAAATCTTCAAACTCGTCAAATTTGTGAATGCTGTCTGCCAGGTCATCTTTGGCCAAGTTCTTGTCAAGAAACTGCAAAAGTCTCTCAAAGCCTTCCCGACACTTAAGCTCTGTTAGGTCTAATTGTTCGAACACTTTCTCTCTGATCCCTGATTCACTGTTTTGTGGTAGTGAAAGGGCTATAGCTATAGCTCTTTTCTCTTCTTTTAGGTCAGTTATTTCATTCCATGCGAGTAGCTCTTGTTTATACAATTCGTATGGCTTTTCTTTAATAAATGATGGAATTTCTATCCTAGTAGCCATTACCCCTTCAAATAGGATCAACTAAGTAAATACGTTTACTTACATGCTCCGCTACCACTTGTTAAGCTCTGGACACTACACTTACTAAACAACACCAATGCTCTAGTACCTGATTCATGAGTGAATTTATTTACACACTTTGTCAACACACATGACACATAACATTCCAACATTCACTCCCTTAGTCAAGGGGAATCATTCAAGCTACTCATATAAACAATGTCAACAAAATACGTCTGACAGCTTCAACAACATTCTTCTTTTTAGAACTGATTTCTCCCATCATTGCTAGCAAGCACTATTTTTATGCATTTGCCATCAGAAAATACTTTTATTTTTCTACTTCCAATGTGTACAGCTCTGTAGCTAACCTTACAGTCAAGTTATTTTATTGTTTGTTTTTGGAAAAAAATTCTCAACAATCCTTCAGTCTAGGTGTAATATAATAGTTGCATCTCAAACCAAGAATGCCACCTTATTTATTTATGTATTTGGTTTCATAAAGGTGTTTAATGTTATACAGTTTAAAAAGAGCCACTCTTTCTTTATATAAAAAATATGATGGCTTAGTGTCACTACCAATCAATTTCCCCTAACGATAGGAAAGATTTTTTTTTGTGAACAGAGGATTTTCTACACTTTGTGTCAACATGTCGGCAGGGCCGGATAGAATCACATCCGGCCTGCAGGCCGTATTTTGAGCATCACTGATAAATATATATATATAAATGGCCAAAGACAAAATGGCCCATACAGAAACTGAGTAAAAGGAAGTACATTAGTAGATATATATAAGTTTTGAGAAACCTACCATTATAACCTCCCAAAGAACCTTTGACAATGTCTGCTGCAACTGTATTGTAAACCACTTCTTGATCTACATTGTTAAAGATACCATCCAATTTGAAGGCCCAATCTAAAATTTGATTATTAACGACTCCTTTTTTAGGATCACGTTGCATATGTATACTGACACTCTGAAAAAAAAAGAGCCTTTTCTAATCATTTAAAAAAAATAATAATTAGGTCCCTAACCTTTTGTCCCCTCACACACATACTTCTAGGCATGCTACATATTTTCTCCCAAGCAAGACATCTTTTTAAAATCATATTTATTATTCTAATAATTAATGCTTCTAAGATCTACAGTCTACAAAAGCCTATAATGACTAATCTAAAAGTAATATCACTCAACCATCATCAATATCAGTATTTATTTTGACTGCTATTAAATCATTCATTTTAATCAATATTTAATACTATGCTCTCTAGATAATACTATTTAGTATTATTAGATCTCTATATATATAGATCATTCTAATAGATCTAGAATATCTAGATCTAGATTGACTAAATCTAGAATCGCTCAAAATTGAAAATAGGCCTACTAAACATTAAAGTAGTAGATTATCAAATATTATATTATAATTAATATATCTTATATATTACACATTTACAGACATTACTCCAAAATGAAGAAGTTGTACCTAGGTGACTAGATCTTGAATCTAGATCCTTCTATATTATATAAATATATGATAGTATATAATGAATAAGTAAATTAATATTAATTAGAATAGTAGACTAAGTAGATATATGATATATATAGGCTATCAAAAATCATTAGTATCATTGATAGCTATAAGTATAAAACTATAATGATAATAATGGCTATACTATATAATATAGTAATAATTTAACTGTAATATAATATTAAATATAATTCTAAATTTATTATCATTATATAACTCATTATAAATTATAACTATTTTAACTATTTAAGTTAAATTATACTTATACTATAAGTCTATTATATAGTCACAGTATAGTCTAAAGTCTAGACTTAGATTGTCTTAAGTCTTAGATCGACTACAACTGAACTACATTAATGACATTATTATTATTCATTTAATCATTATGAATATGTATTTATTGTATATGATTATTAGATCTAAATATTATATAAAAAAATATTCTTAGTCTTACTTAGTTCTAGAACTACATACCTTACTATCATTAAGTAACTCAATATTCTCTTTAGCGAAATTTGAGGTGGGTCTAAATCGTCCCCATACTCGAACTTTTCTATTTCTGTTACTCATTTTGTAAAAAAGAAAAAAAAAAAGCTTGAACTTGGCTCAAAAGTATCGTTATTTTCCTACTTCAGGAGAAATACAGCAGCCATGTTTGTTAGCGTTGTTAGGTAACCTGGAAAGATTCTGTATCTAAATAAAAAAGAGTTGTTTTTTATTTTTTTATGTCTATCTCATCGGCGTCTGCATGAAAATAATTAAACATAGAGAAATCAAGACCCGATGGTTTAAAATTATACATTGAAAATTAAATCAGAAATGTGAATAAAATACGTTGATAATTAGATTTACAACAACGTTAGGAATTTAATAGAGGATAACTAAATATTGTAGCAGGTCTACAATACAGGAAACTAATTGCTGTATGGTCAGTAGTATCATCATCATCTGTCTGTTGACTTTCGTCGCAGGGGTGCTGCAACAGTTCGCATAATATTACTCAATCCTTCCACTTTTTTCCAGTCAATAGCTTTTCAAGAGAGAAACCGGTCCTTTCTTTTACGTTATCCAGTCATATATATCTTTTCTTTGAACGACCTTAAATTATTCTTGCCCTTCTCCTACCTTGAAGGATGACTTTTGACTAGTGAGTCATGTCACAGTATTGGAGGAGTTAAATTCTTGCTTTTAGTATGCCAGAGTGTTGACTAGTAAAACCCCCCTCCCCCCCCCCCAAAAAAAAAAAGAAACGCTCATTTGTTTTATTTTCCGGATATCTGATACCCAGCAACTTCTTTTAGCATTTACTCTCAAAGATTTCAATTCTTCTTTCAGCCTCCGTGTTCATTGGCCAACTTTCACAATTATAAATAAACATATATAAGTATAGGCATGTGCATACATTGCATATATGCTCAGAGTGAACTCCAAG
This sequence comes from Biomphalaria glabrata, assembly GCF_947242115.1. Lineage (NCBI taxonomy): Eukaryota > Metazoa > Mollusca > Gastropoda > Planorbidae > Biomphalaria > Biomphalaria glabrata. The sequence goes on from NC_074726.1 coordinate 18,245,926, forward strand.
TCTTCTAATAAACTTCCTTGTCATTTGGGTTTGGCTGGTAGCAGGCTACATAATAGCTTTCATTTCTGAATGAACGTCTAAAACTTAGAAAAATAATTAACTACTCAGGGGCGTAACTAGGGATTTGGGGGCCCGGGGGGATTGACCTCTTTGGGGGCCCCTTGCATTTTGACATTCGACATATGACATGAGATAATGTACGCAAAAAATATAAGCCCCAAATCAAATTGGTTCAGTATATCAGTAAACTTAACAAAAAGTAATCATCAAGACTCTTTTAATGAATAATACCGTTGTTTATAAGTTAAATAATGCACAAGTGACAAATTTCTATTGGTGATTGTATTACTGTTTTTTGATGAAAAGTGCTCGTGCATCAATGACATCATTGAAAAAGCGATTTTCCATTTATTTCATCATACAAACAGGAAAAGTAGCACACTTTGTCACAAGCGTGTCTTCTAACAGGTGTCTTGGTTCAAGAAGAAACCCAAAGGTATCCATTTTCTTTCCAGCCTTTGGAATCTGCCCTTCATCTCCATATGAAATCTGTCCAGCACTTCTGTCGCAACACGTTTGAATTGCAGTTTTATTGACAGTCCTACATTAGAACTCAACTTCCCATCAAGTCTTTTCTTTCATATGGTTGTTTTGATTACAGGGAATCCATAGTATTCACTACCTTCTTTTGCTTTTTCGATGGATTGGGTTTTTGTCAGTTTGTCATCATTTTGCAGAAAGCATGAAAGGGTACTAATTTCTTTAGCAGATTTCCGTATATGCAGTCCAGACTTTTGTAGTTTCTTCCGAACTATATTAATGGGGCACAGGAGCTTTGACCAGAATTCAAGATAGGCAAAAAATTCGTAATTTTCCACTGCATGAAGAAGATTATGTGCTAATATTATATGGCATTACGTCATTGTTGGTTGTTTATGTTTTGTGCGAAAGCAAGAGGATTCAGAGTATACAAAAGTGGGAAAGATCCATATCTCGTTATGCTCGAGTATAGAAATACTCCGATAAGTGGACTGCCCTATTTACCATCACAACTGCTGACGAGTAGAAGACTCAGGGAATCATTCCAACTGATCCCAAACTATTGAAACCATCGGTAGCTGAAAATGCAGAGGCATTGCTCAACGAATGACAGATGAAAAGCAAAGTGAAATACGATGCAAAAGCAAGACTACCTAAAGATTATTCTGTCGGAGAGTTCGTCTAGGTCAAACATGGCAGAAAGCAGTTGTCATAAAAAAAAATTCAGCACCCAGATCTTACATCATAAAGACAAACAATGGAATAACATGCAGAAGAAATCAACGCTTTTTAAATAAGAGTTTCGATGAAGACATCTCTGGGTACTATGATACCGATGGAGACATCTCTGGGTACTATGATACCGATGAAGACATCTCTGGGTACTATGATACCGATGAAGACAATGAACTGCAAACTGTTGCTACAAACGAAACAGACAGTTATAGACCAACGTCTAGACAACCAGAAGTGGACGAATTGTTAAAGTTCCTAGTAGACAGTGCCGGTCGCAGTGGGCGCCGCGCTTTCATAGGCCCCTCGCTAATTCCAAGTGTACGTTATTAAATTAAACAATTATAACGTATATGAAATAACAGGGTTTTCGCGACCTCCTGATTTTTCAGGGCCTCCAGGAAATCTCATGAAAAGGCAAAATATACGATAAAGTCCTGAACTTTTTTTGAATTTATTCAAATCTCCTGAAGAATAAACGAAATTGACGTTTTGGGGTGCCAATAAATAAAAAGTGGCATTGCGAGCTTTCATTTGATAAAAATTTATTGCAAAGACGAAAGTAGGCCTATTTTCTAATTCAGAAAAAAATAATTTTGACATTATGCTTATCCCTACCCAGACTAGGTCCCGCGCGATCCGTTTCGCAAAGGGCCCCGCAAATGCTAGGGCCGGCCCTGCTAGTAGATATCACTATTAAGAACTTTAAAAGGAAGGGTGTGATAATAACTTCAATAGGAAGGATTTATTCATATTATATGATATTACGTCATTATTTTTTGTTTATGTTTTGTGCGAAAGCAAAAGGATTAGATCATTAGATGTAAATAAAAAGAGAGAGTTTCCATTGGATTGAGGAAAGATGAATAAAGGGGTAATAACTCGAGTGTGAAGTTTAATTCTGAAATTATAGACGCCAAACCCGAATAATGGACATTTTTAGCATTGTTAAGAATAACTTTTAGTTATATTCGATTCTGTAAATTTTGCTTCAAGGTTAATTAGTGTAGCCATAAAATACTCGACATTTAGATCTATTATTAGTAAAGGTAACAAGATACCTGGAATTCGCTGAATATCATGCAGTTTTATTCGTGGCAACAAAGTTTAAAAACTGATCTCTACGGCAAAAATATTTTGAAAATATCTAGGTTTAGTCTTTGTGATAAATTTAATCCATAAATGTTGATTTAAAAAAAGACACACGTTGACACTATTTGTCAATCAAATATATTAATTTATGTATTTACAAATAAATTTCGGACACCCATTTGGGGGCCCCCCCTAGGTGGGGGCCCGGGGGGATTTTAAAATTCTCCCCCCCCATCCCCCCCCCTTAGTTACGCCACTGTAACTACTTTTAAATTGTCTGCATGTACGGGACGCTTCTAGCTATTTCCTCCTTACAGATCTGTAGAAATTATGCATTCAACAGCGCACACTTCATCACGATATGGTTGCCTTGCCTGGTCATGCTTTTTTTTTTTTTTTTGTAGCTCGGGGTTGGGGGATCGGATAGGTTAAAGTGATCTATATTTTAGTTATCAGACATGGTATTTCTGTTTGAATGTCGCCTTTCGGAAAATCCGATGTTTTGAAACTGACATCTACAGTAGGCCTACTTCGTCGGATGTTTTGAACTAAAAAATGTTTGGTTGGATTAATTGCTCCAAATGTTTCTACTTCATCAATGATGGATTCCAGTAGGATTCGAAGCTCAGCGTTAAAAAATAATCAATGCACATAAGAATGAACTTCTTTTTCTCTTCTTAAATAGTGAGTCCAGCAACTTGTGATTGCTCGCCTGACATTTTCTTCTTGTGTTTAATTTTTTTTTCTTCTGAATCACTACGCTTTTTTTATTTTATTTTTTTTATATATATATATAACACTTTTCGCAAACGTGTTATGCTTTTGTTAAGGAAATGGTTTAATTAGTAACCACATTGTCAATAGTTGTGTATCTTTGACCTTCTAGAATACCTTCCACCAAATATAAATAAGTAAAGATAGGTAAAATAAATGATCTTTATTAAGGTTAGGATTAGTGTTTATGATTTCAGAACGAAAAAAGTATTTCAATTGTACCACAAAAAAAAAGGCTAGGCAAAAAAAAAACATTTTCTGAAAAAGAAATGTTGAACATATGAAGTGATTAAGTGAATGTTATAGCCTACACATCTTTTAAATAGTCAACTGTATTTGTAGCCGGATGCACTTGTTGTCCAATTTTTCAATCCAGATAAAATCTTCATACGTCTTTTAATATTCCAATTTCGGACTTTATTTTAACAACACATAAAATTGTTCTATACAATTAGTTGAAAATAGTCGACAACAAAAGAATACTGTTTTTTTTTTTTTTTTTTTTTTTGCTATTAAGAAACTAAATTGTTCCAATCAGAACCATTCTTTTGACAACTCGCGTACTTTTCCTTTTGCCCTGGATAATGTTCTTCGTAAATCTTGTGACATTGGCTCACGCCAAGAAGAAAAATCCCCTCAAATATTCAAGTAGGCTATATCAACGACTGACACATTGTAACATCTCCTTCATCTTGGCTACTATAGATCTATTTATTAATTGTGAATAACATGATCCAATAGTTATCCATTGTCGTTTATTTTTTTTTAATTATCAGTTATTCCCAAAGTGCATTTTTTTACTTGGGTGTCACCCCCGAACGGGTGTCACCCGGTGCGGACCGCACCCCCCCCCCGCACCCCCTAGTGACGCCACTGATCTATATGTTTATAGGCCTATGTCTATAATATGTATAGATCTAGTACAGGGGTGGGCATATGTGAATATACTGTATTATAACATAATATCGTTTCATTGTTTTTACACTCCTAATTGAGATATTAAAACAAGAATTATATAGCAATTTCGGAAACTAATTTTAAAGCCATTTTTTTTTAATTCTGTTATTTTCTTTTTACATCACAACATTTCTCCACAAATGTGAAGTATTTAACTGTTTACACTTGTGTATAATGTTCCGGAACTAGCTTACTAACCTAGAGCTAATTATTATCCTTGCGACTTGGCCTGAGTTTGAGTCTTTGACTGAATGGTTCGAGATATTGCTAAAAAAAAAAATAATCTTCGTTTACTTTAAACTTGAATGACATGCAGAAATATGTTTCTTTTGAATCCTAAGTTTTAATAATAATTTATATCATGGGCGTAGCCAGGATTGTTTCGGGGGGGGGGGAAGTGTTTAAAGGGAATACCCCACTCCGCCCACCTCGCCAAAAAATATTTTTATAAATATATACATGTATGTTTGTGTGTGTGTGTACATAATTAATCTTTATTACATTCTGGCCCTTCATTATTTCGGAAAACGTTTATTGTGCCCTAGAATATAGTTTCTTCCTGGAGTTAGTGTACAAATTGTATACTCCCGGCCTTAATTAGCACGGGGCAGAGCCCCGCGGCCAAGCACTATTTCAAGTATTGAAAGCCAACAAAATGCATATTCTGAGGTATATACAGTGCATTATCCTGCTATTAAAAAGTTTTATTTCAAAAACCTAATGTGCTAGTCTTACTTAGATCCTCCAGTGTCGTTCGGCGTATTGGTTGGCAAGCTGTCTCCACAAAAATCTGTCACTGGCAATGTCTGAAGCCTCTTCCCACCTGCTCTGAGGACCTCCATGAAAGTGTAGCGCTAGAATGTCATAGCAACTCTTCTAATGCGTAATTCATTTTGTCGGAGAACATGTCCCGCAATCCTCTTGCGACGCTCCCTCACAACCTAACTAAGGGGTCGAGTCCCAGTTCGGCATAGGATTTCCTTGATTGAGACCCGATCTCTATAACTGACTCCTAAAATCTGTCTTATCCATCTTTGTTGAGCCACATTTAGTGTTTTTCAATTTTGGCAGATGACTATTCATTGCACCTTATTAATGGAGCCCAGCCATTGGTAGAAATGTGTAACCTCTCTTGACTATACGCTCTTGGAATTAGGTTACTGTAGTTTGCTTTAGATTTTATATCGAAAAGGGAAGTTTTATCGTCAAAATCATCTGGGGGGGGGTGTTAAACTAAAAATTCTCTGGAGTTTTTTTTTTTTTTAAATTCCAAATCCCATTTGCTACGCTCATAGAATTTGGTGACTGTAGGTTGCTTTAGAATAATATTGAAGAGAGAGGTTTTCAACATCAAAACTGTCAATAGAGAGATTTTAAACTCAAAATCATCTGGAAGGGTTTTAAACTTTAAAAAAAAGACATCCGGAGTAGGGGGGTTTAAACTCAAAATCCCCCATTGGCTTGGCTATGCTCAAAGAATTTTAGTGTGTAATTTCCTTTTTTTTTTATATTGAAGAGGAATTTTTAGCATCAAACCCATCTGAAAAGGGGGGGGGGGTAAACTCAAAACCCCTTTTGGCAACGTTCATAACATTTTGAGTGCGTAATTTGCTTTTTTTTTCATTGAAGATGTATTTTTTAGCTTCAAACCCCGCTGGCGGTGGGTTTAAACTGAAAACCCCTTTCGCTACGCTCATAGATTTTAGAGTGTGTAATTTGCTTTTTTTTTTTTGTAGAGGTATTTTTTATCTTCAAACTCCACTCGAGGCGAGTTTAAACTCAAAACCCCTTTGACTACACTTATAGAATTTTGAGTGTATAATTTGCTTTGTTTGTAATTATTAAAAAGGTAATTTTTACATTCAAACCCCGCTGAAAAGGGGGGGGGGGTTAAACTCTAAACTGAGTCAAAACCCATTTAGCTACGCTCATAACATATATTATTTTGAGTGCATAATTTGCTTTTTTTTTTATATTTAACAGGTATTTTTTAGCTTCAAACTCCGCTGAATGAGGGTTTAAACTCAAAAACGGAGTCAATTAAAACCCATTTAGCTACTGTCATAACATTTTGAGTTCGTACTTTGCTTTTTTTTTTATATTGAAGTATTTTTTAGCTTCAAATCCTACTGACGAGTAGGGGGGTAAACTCAAAACCGCTTTGGCTACGCTCATAGAATTTTGAGTGTATAATTTGCTTTTTTTATATTGAAGAGGGGGTTTTAAAATCAAAATCTTCCTTATCTGTGATCTTGAAATTTGGGGATAGTCGTTTGCATTTCTTTTTGTTTTGTTTTATAGAAGAGGGGGATTTAACTGCAAAAACACCTGGTAGGGGGTTTTAAACTTAAAAACCCCTGGTAGGGTGTTGCAAACTCAAACCCCCTGGTAGGGGGTTAGCCCCCCCCCCGGCTACACACATGGTAGTCAGTGTATCATAGGTGGAACAGATGAAGATTTTGAACGTCGTATAAATCTAGCGCGTCAGACATTTACACAGCTAAAACCAACCTGGAAATCTCCTCACATCTCAAACAATTGACTAAAATAAGAATCTTTAATTCCAATGTCAAGGCGAGTCCTCTATGGTTCTGAAACACGGAAAACAACTGAAGCACCAACAAAAATAAGTACAGAGAAATATCTTTAAAATACACTGGTACCACAAAATAGAAAACACCAAACTGTGGGAGATGAGTGGACAGAAAAAAATATAGAGGTGCATCTCTTAGAAAGGAAGTGAAGATGTATTGGTCACACACTTAGAAAAGATACCAACAACAGGGCTAGACAGGCCTTATAATGGAACCCCCAGGAAACAAGACGTAGGGGAAGACCAAAAAGAACGTGGCAACGCAGTATACTGGGAAACCATTAAAAAACTAGCAAGCGACCGTGGAGAGTGGCGTGTATTTACTGAGGCCCTGTGTTCTATGAGGAACGCAAAGGAAAGATGATCATTTATAGGAGCCATATTTAAAAGTATTAATTATAATATATTTTCATTTTTATAGAGTCTAGGTATTATCTGTAGGCACACCTGCGGGCAGCATAAAAACCCTTCTGGTGGGCCGCATATTGTAATTTGCTCACCACTTGTTTTCATTACTAGAAACTGACCTATAACTAGCACAATATCTAGATCACAGACCTATATAGGTATCTATTTTGATCTTTGAAAAACAATAAGTAACATTAATCCATATCCGCTTTGGCTTTGAGAATCTCTTACTCTTAGCCTGACTTAGGCCACTTAGGGTAAGTTTTCTAGATCTAGACTAGATATCTAGATAAATATTTACATTTGTATAATATCTACCTCTAAGATCTAGACCAAGATCTCTAGAATTAGACTAGATCTATCTATAGTATATTATATAATTTTTATATTGATAGTCATGATATCAGAATATCAATTATTATCATAATAAAATAATATGATTAAATATGATGATGAATTAAATGAATAATCAGAATATGTTCGTCAGTACTGTGTCAGTCAGTAGTGACAGTAGATCTAGATTCTAGAATCTAGCTAGACTAGACTCTATGGTAGATTCTTATAACTGAACACCGACTTTCGGGAACTAGAATCTAGGTCAATTTTTTATTTTATTTTTTTATTTGGTGAAGGTTTAACTTACAAAAAAAAACTGAAAGCAGATTCTATTTCTATCATTCTTATTCTGCAACTCAAGGACAATATTACCACCCAAAGCCATAGCCCATAGTCAAGATTTTATTTTAAAATAAATTAGGCCAGCTTATCTTGCGTGATCACATGCAGTGGGCATGGTTTCTGGCTTCAAATTAGCAGCCACACTTTTTCTTTCATTCATAAGTTATATATTCTAGATATCTCGATCTAGGTCATGTTTATTTATTGAAAAAATCATAGATTTATTAATCCCAATAATATTTCTTAATACAATTTTGCTGTGTTCAAAAAGAAGAATGAGCTGAATTCATTATTATTTGTTTGGACACCCCCTTTTTTAATTTTATTTAACAGCTAACGGTATAAATGTGATTGGAATGTCTTTCTAAAGATGTTTGGAAGCTTATTTTGATATGCCCATCAGCCTACGATCAAACAGGCTCATGATATAGCCTTCATCCCTTATATGGGTATGAATTGCTGGGGGAGGTTAAAACAACAGCTTAACATACACGGTTACCGAGAATTTAAATAACTGCCATCTGCTTTGGAAAAACGGAACAAAATTACCGGAACTTATCTAAAATTGGACATGCGCAGTCCCGAAATGTCGTTTTTAGCTCCAAACATGAAAACAAATGAATTACAAACAAAAAAAAAAGCGACCCGTTCAAAAAGGAGAATTCGATGGGGTGTTCAAACTATAAGAGCCTCCTCTACTACTTCCACAGGACATTCTGTAAAGCGATCTAATAGAAGTTTCATATTATATATCAAAATAAAGATTTAAATTTAATGACCACAAAAACAGCGGGTGTACGAATTCATGTAATGTCTGGATTAAATAAACTAGTTACTAGACTAGATCTAAAATCTAACTCTACACACTAAGTCACTCTAAGTTAAGTCTAGTCTAGAGTAGAGGTCTGGAGTCTAGTACTAGTGGAAGTCAACCTACTGGCATTCTACGAACGTGGCCAAGCCAGCCAAGGCGTCTGCTGCTGATAACAGAGGGGATGTCCTGGCACTCTGCTCTTCGACTTCGTAGCACTTCCTCATTGGTTATCTTATCTTGCCACGTGGGTTTGAGTTCCAATCCCAACTCCTTCAGAGATGTGTTTGCTGCAGGCCTAAAGGCAGCACACAAAACCTTCTCCCAGGACATTCGGTATGGTGATCTAATAGATGGCAGGAGAGCCGCTGGTCCCCCACTTTTAGGTTATACGGATGTATGCTAACGTGACATGAAGCTCTTCAAAATCGACACTAGCAGCTGGGAAGAGGTGGCACTGGATAGATCCACATGGTGAGAGAGCATTAAACCAAGGGTCATGGATTGCAGGTGTCATACACAACAGAAGCAGAAAGAAGGGTGAAATGCAACGGCGCCTGGTGATTACATATGCCCAGCCTGCGATCGCAGCTGTGTATCAAGGATTGGCCTCTTTAGTCTCACAAGAAGTTACAAAGGGAAAAGATTGTCTCTCGAGATGAAAAATGCCACAGAATATGAAACTAGCGTGCTGCAAAATGACCCAATTTTCTTCCATTTAGCTGTCTTTTTATGTAAGAAAAAAGAATTCAAATTTATTTCAAACAGCCAGTTTTGGACATCAATGTTAATGATCTTATATTAACATTATATTTGTTAGTTTTTTTTTTGTTTTTTTATAGAGAATAAATGGGCAAATGTTTGGAGTGAGCTTGGTACATTGAATGAAGTTAAATGCCTAGATCTAGACCTACTAGATAGATCTAGATTCTAGATTTATATAGAGAGAATATCTAGAGGATTCCGCTATTTAGGCAAGAATGGCTATCCTGACCTGTACTATACTACAAAAGATCATCTGTATTAAAAATTTATTTAATGAATAAACAAAAAGCACAAAAATTCAACACACATCTAATCATGCAAACATAAAATAAGTCTAAAAGTCTGTGTAGAAATCACTATCCCAGTGACCTAATTTTTGGTAGATTAAGTGTGTTCATATTTTTATTTTTTGTGTTCGTATTTATGCATAATTTGAAAACATCTTAATGATTTCATGTGAGGGGCTATGCCTGGGGATCTTAAAATTTAGTTAATGTTAATATAGAAATAAAATCTGAGTTTATTGATGCCTAAATATGGAGACTGTCTGAAATAAATTATGGTGTCTGGAATTAATGTGGATCAAATTTATTTGAATTAAATGAAAACACACTGCCTCTTTGACCTTAAATATAATAACAAATATAGGTTAAGGGTACAAATATAAGTAGTCAACCTTATTCTCCTTAAACTAAAGAAGATTTGGATACTTCATTTTCTTTTCTATGTTGAACCATTGTCAAATAATGCAATGCACTGTCAAAGTCAAACTTTGAAATTTTGGCCTATGTGACCAAACAGCATCTAAACTTCTCTAATTCTATAAGTCTAGACATTTTTTTTTAACTCAAGTCTAGGTCTTGGTCTAGAATCTTAGTTTAGTTAGTTTAGTTACACTTACAGTTTAGTATTTACTGAGTTAGTATATAGACCTAGATCTAACTCTAATACTTGTGTTAGTGACTTGATCTTATTATTCTTAGCCTAACAGTAGATCTACTAGATCTACTTAATTCTACTTGATCAAGTAGGACTACTAGTGCCATCACGGCCATGGGCCAAGGCCGCCCAAGGCTAATCTAGGTCTTAGTCATAGAGTATAGATTAGAGTTATAGTAGAGTTAATAATTATAACTTTATAGATCTAGATATAATAATAGTATAGTAAAGTAGTAAAGTCTAAATGTAAATTATTAAAAATTTCTTTTAATGTTTGGATTTTTATATGTTATAATAATTTACATATATATATGTTAATTATACTTAACTAGTCTAAACTAATCTATCTAAATTGGGAATAGTTAGTCATTTGCTGAGAAAAGAATACTTGACCTGTTAGATTTATTATTGCCATCTATTTGCTAATGAGGTCACTAAAAATTCTAATAAAAAGGGTCAAACTGCATTGGAAAGTTATACATAAAACCAATAAAGGTGAAGGGAGTCATCAATTAGCACATAGTTGTATCCTATCATTTAAATGAAAAATAAGAATATTCATATCTTTTGTGTCTACACACATATATATATATATATGTTGTAGTTGTTGTTTTTTTACTTAAAATGCTTTCATTTTTTCATTTTTAAGTGACTCGGAAAAAAATTGAATTGTATTTTGTAACATTTTTGCATCATTCTTACTAATAAGGTATACAATGTTAGATGTGTGGCTGAGTGACAAGAGTTGCTAGGCTACCTATCAAGTGGGCTTGAGTTCCAATCCCAACTCCTTCAGAGTTGTGTTTGCTGAAGGCCTAAAGGCAGCACAGAAAACCTTCTCCCAGGTACCCCTTCCTCCATTGGCCCATACTGTAGGTTAGATTCTAACACGGAAAACCTACTCCTAGATACCCCTCCCCACACTGGTCCACAAATGAGATTGGACCATAGAACTCTGAGCATGCTATAATCATGAAAGTAGTGCTATATAAAAGCGATAATTATTTATATATTATTATATATATACATATATACATACATACAAGAATTGCTAGGTTAAAAATATAGGATATAATAATAAATTGAAAAAAAAACAACAACAAAAACTACACACACTGACTCTTTTAATAGGCCCTTTTATTCACTGTGAAAATTTAATTTTTGGCACTTTTAATTTTTGCTTTGAATAGAGGACTTCTTGTAGACCTAGATCTAGTTTTAAAATTGTTCTACACACACACTTTTATACAGATGTAAAATCACAATAGATAATCACAATGATCTAGGATAATCCCTCACATGGACTCAGACAATTATCTACACCTAAAGATCTAGATCTGTGTAGAAATATACATAAATAACAAATTGGAGTGAAAGAAAGTTATGCTAAGCAAAAGGAATTATTGTTTTGTCTATAGACATTAAAATGTCATCTGTCAAGTACATAGTTTGTAATAATTGCGAATGAAAATTCATTTCTGGTAAATTTAACAGCTGTAGTTTTGACCCCAATATAAAGCAAAAAAGCAATTCACTAAATTGGATAAGAGTAGCTAAAAAGGGTTTTGAGTTTAACCCCTTTCCTTTTTTCTCAATAAAAAAACTAAAGGATAACTAACCACTGAATTCCATAATCAAAGGGAGCTTATATGTTAAAATCCCCCACGAATAACAAAAAACCCAAAGCTACAGCCATTACATTCCATGAGCATATCCAAGAGAGCTTTGAGGTTAAAGCCCCCACCAATAATAAATAAAAAAAAATAAAGGAAAACTACAGTCGACAAATGAGCCAATAGGAGTTTTGAGGTTAAAACACCCTTCCAATAAAAAGAATTGTAAAGCTACAATCATTAAACTAAAAAACTAAAGCAAAACTATTTGAGCTTGGCAAAGTGGTTTTTCTGCCGGTTGCTGGAGCCCAAAGTAGGTATATGAGAATTCAAGCCAGTGACTTAAAAAAAGACTGAAGCAAACTACAGTCATTTGAGTGAGTAGCTGATAGATTTGATATTTAATCTACAATTTTTCAATACAAGAGTAATAGGATATTGCACTGTGGAATATTATTTTTTTTTAGTTTCAAATACAGGAAATAATGCTCCACCCCAGAAACCTCTAGGGAAGCTCACAGTGCTTCCCCAGACCTGACACTGACTCCAGAAAGAATCTGTTTTAGGGTACTAAAAATGTCAGAAAATATGAAGTGGCCGGATGAAATAAAGATATATCAATTAATTAATTATCTCTCCCTAATCCTCTCCCCCACCCAAAAAAAAATTCCTGGCTACACTTCTGAAGTACATTATATAAAATGGAAGAGAAGAAATGGCACTCGTGCACATTTTTTTTTTTCGGGATTGTGGATTATCAAATCATTTTTATAAAATTTTATTTTGCAAGATATTATTGTGTCTGTTCATTTTGATGAAATCAAGCCTAATAAGTAAATTATTCAAGTTTCAATTTCGTATACTTTTTTTTTAACAGCATGAAATTTACAGCTATTAGAACCCCCCAACTAAAAAAAAAACACACTTTCTAAACGTTTTTAAATTAATGCAATATTTGTTTTTGTGTTTTAAAATTCTGTGTACAACATATACATACTTCATTCAGAAATGAGTGTTGTCGTTCTAAATGACAGAAAGGCTTGAACACATATACAAGAAAGGCCACAACTAGAAGTACTGGACAGACATTCTCCATCTGGAACATCGTCATTTGCGCCTGAAATCTGAATGAGCTGTATCATTTTTTTTTTGAGAATATTTGATAAAATATTTAAGATGTTTGATATACTCGCTCTAAGTCATATGCAGTCTTAACATCTTGTTATTGTATAGTTATGAATTTTTGACAGAACTATTTAGCTTATGGTCGTTTGGTATTAGCTCTGGAATATCTCGATGGTCGCGGATTCGAATTCTGCACGAATTTTTAGGCTAGGAAGTAATAATCTTCAGATCTGAAGGTACATCTGAAACATGTTTTTTTTTTTTGTTTTTTTAATAAATACAATGATAATTGTTCTTTATAATTATAGCTCTGGCTATAATTCAAAAAACAGAAATGGAAAAGTGGTTTGAGTGCTGGGACAAGTCCCAAAAGGCCCGTGGAGTCTGGGAGCGCATGAGGCGCCCTGACCGCACTTCCCCGTGGTGGAGGCTGTCCAGGCCTGAGCAACTTCGATTTCACAGACATGTTTTAGCCTTTATTTATCTTTTTTGTTCACTACTAGGGATCGCATTATTTTGAGAAGACTTTATGTCAAAACATGGAGTTTTAGTCTAAATTTTTGCCCTTGGCGCAAGAAAAATATGAATTAATTCCTCTTCGGAAAGCAAACAAATGTCGACTATCCGCCTAATTAGGATTAGAAGATATTGTTATATATATATATATATATATATTATATATATATATATATATATATATATATATATATATATATATATATATGTATATATATATATATATGTATATATATATATATATATATCTTTTAACTTCTGGACGCGAACACATGTGTTGTCTATCAGCTCAATTTGGGTAATAAGATAATCGTATGTTAATGTAATTATTCTTGTGCAATTGAAAGAAATGTCTATCAGCCAAGATGTATTTGACAATCATATGTTTAACATTCTTCGCGTGGACGTCTGTTATAAAACCTTTGAGGCTTTATGACCTTCATAATATTTTCATTGTTTTCTCGCTGTTCTTTAAGTAATTCTTTCCCACGATCATCACTCCCCTCTGGCCATAATGACCATAACCGTTCGCACAATTAGAGGTCAACTTGTGAGAACAGCTATTCGTTTTGGGTGTTGATGAATGTTTAAGTCAGGCCGTGGTTCACATTTACCTAGCGTCTTTGCCCCGAAAACATTTGCATACCGCTGCTGTGTGTCAATAGAACATAGATAAGGGGTGGGGTGGGGAGGGACTGAAAAATGTTACTCCTATTGCCTGTCAAAGTCAAAGGTCTATGAGATTAATGTCTCCAATTTTTTATCAGTCTCATATTTTTTCCCTTCTACAGGTGAATTTGTACGATTGTTTGTGACAAAGTTTCTCAAGGCTGACTAGCAGGGATAAATACAAAGATTTGTTGGTTTCAATAGATACCCTTGTTATCTAACTAGTTTTGTTTCCCGGACTCCAGAAGGTATCTTTGTTTATCTTGTGCTTCAAGTCAGCGTTGTGCTGTGTCATGACTTTACTATCAAAGCACTGCCAAGGATTGTACCTAGACTAATACTTTGCTGGACCAAGGTGACTCGTCATCCCAGCACAGCCAGAACGACGGCATACACCACGACTGTCATTTTAGCAGGTGATGACTCTGTCCAGTCACTTACTTATGACCCAGTCATACTTCAGCACTCGGTAAGTGGATTACGTCATAATAGTACATGGACCAACTTTTTTTCCCTAGGTTATTATTGTCTTAGGATTTGATTTGTTTTAATATTTTGCTATAGTCATAGTTGTGTTTGGTTTATCAGCGACAAAACTAGTTTAAACGTATTTGCCCTCAATCGTAGTCCAAATTGAAATAACATACAAACTCGTACCTAAATGGCATTCACTTGATTTCGCAAGGGACCTCGAATGAACTAATATAAAAATGTTACCACGAATAGATTTGTACGTAAAACATAAATACGGATCATTATTGACCTTCTTTCTAGATTAGTTCCTATTTATAGAGGAAGACAATGGGGAAATAGAATTTGTATTTGGTAGATTGCAGAAAAACAAAAGCAGCGTTTCTCTACGCCGCTCACCGCAAAATAAATTTGATGGATTATGCATGTTCCAAAGTAACCCATGTTGTAACATTTATTATGCCCATCAGTGCTTCGGATACGTAAATTATAAATAGTAATTTTTAGTAATGGGATTAATACGTATATTGTCATTCTAATGAAACTGACTTCAGAGCTGCTCTTGAACGCGATTTTTTTTTCGCTTTCTGAAATTCACAGCAAAGTTGCTTTTCACGTGCAGTCGTTTGGAGTAGATGACTCCACAATTTAGATTAAAATTAATGTTTAAATGTATTTTGTTTGTTTTGGTGTTAAGTTCTGCATTGATGGACTTTAACAAGTTTACTCTATAACAAATAGTGCCTTTGAGAACAAAATGTTTCAACTAGCTTGGAAGCGCAGATGTCTTTATTTTGTCACAATCTTGATGGAATTTAATGCGCTTTAGATAGTCGTAATAATAAGTGGCTTCAAGACGTTTTGGCGCAGCCCTTTTGGCGCGGGAAAAATGAACTCCGCGCCAAAAAAGTTGCATCAAAACGGCTGCTCCTAAACGTCCTGCTTCGAAATTTTATTGCGCTGTTAAGTAACTAAAGTTATGCTTTAAGCGCGAGACAATGACAAATATTAAATTAAAAACAAAGTAATCAATATCGTTTTCGTAAACGTAGTCAAGCATGTGGTTAGTCAAAACTCAATGGGAAGGAATTCCAAACCTTCGCGTATTAAAAAAAAACCTTTTGCCTCTGCAACCTAGAGGAGCCCATAAGCACTCTATATTCCTTGTTTAAATACATGTGGAACGTCCGCATTTTAAGTATCATGGACTTACAGGGCAGGAAGAATAACTACTTCCGTAGTACCTGGGCAAACAAACAAATATACTGGACTGTATAGCTTAATGCCTTGTAGCTAAACATATCTCGTTACCTTTCAGACACTACCCCCCTTTCCTTTAGCTCACGGAGCTGGAGACTTTCAAGCAAAATATGAGACTCCATTTTTGGCTGCACCAGGAATCTCCAATTAGTCCCATTCCCATTATGTCGATCTATTTAACCGAAGCCAACTCATTCCGATCATTGCGGATTCATCCCAGGAATTCAACCATTTCTCAGTTGTCCATGTTAGGATTCGAGTCGTAGCGTGCTCGAACTTACTTTGTGCTTTGAGAATGCAGGGCCGTCCGCCTCATCACATTTTCTTTCACGCCGCAATGCGAAGGGGTCCACTGCATTTTCATATCATGGCTTGCGGACTGGAGCGGGAGTCTGTTGAGCATTTAAGCCATGATCTGCTCCAATGCATGTTATCTCTAGTTATGTCGGCGTAGAAACTATATCTGGCGAAGTCGCATGCGCCTGTCAGGTGATTTGAAAGTATTGGGTCTGGGTAGACTATTGTTGTATATACACAGCTCTACCGGGGTCTTTCATAGATCTATCGACTCAAAGGTAAATAGTATTATTTTATAGTTTTTTTTTTCTCGTATGGTGCCCAAGAGTATCTCCTTTTTGACCTACAAGGGAAGGTTAATAGTAGAAGTGAGCAAACTCCTTCATGGAATGCAAGCACCTATAAACACTAAGACTGATTGATTCTTATGGAAATGTGTGATTACAAAGACTCTTTTCTCAAAAATAGAAACAACAACAAATACATTCACATCAATAGACTAGACACAAACATTAAGAGTTCATTGAGTTCACACAGATGTCCTGCTACTTTTCATGTTTCCAAGGCAACGAGTAGCGTTGATACAGTCTGACCGAGTTAGGAACAAACGAGTTTTTGTACCGCTCGGTTCTAGTCTTGATATGTCGCTCACTTCGCGGCGACTTGACGTAGTTATGATGGAGCGGGTGGTTGTTATCTTCTAAGATTTTTCCGATTTCGCTGAGACATTTTTGTTCCAAAAGTTCGTTAAATTATCCTAGTGTTGTGCGTGTGGTTTTTGATGCTCTTTTAATTTCTCATTGTAGGGAGCTCAGCTTGCACACTCTTAATTGTTTTCCTCTTCACTGTCCTACTAGAATATGGATGGGGAGCCTAGAGTCGCTAGATGGGGAGCCTAGAGTCGCTAGATGGGTAGCCTTGAGTCGCTAGATGGGTAGCCTAGAGCGAAGCAGGATATTTTGGCGCACGGGATGTTTTGGCGCGAAATGTTTTGGTCACATTATTTACGTTCACTGTACTATTTCTTTGAAAAGAATGCGACATATCTATATTATTTAAGTTTGTAATTTAATTATTGTTAGATCACTAGCATTACACAAGACCAGGCATCCATCCATACTTCACAGTATGCGTGCATGAAATAGTCAAAATTACCAAAACTTTTTTCGGGGGGAGTTGAGGGGGTATAATGCGTATAATACGCAAGGTTATAACAACGTTGGGGCGAAGAGATTGAAAGAGATGGGTTGACCTTGGGCGCTCTCGGAGTTAAAGATTAAGAATTATAAATTCGCACCTAGGGATGTCAAGAGGAGTGCTAGAAATAGATTATCGTCTTACCAGTAAGAGAGAGAAGGGTGGAAGAAAAAGTATGTACAAGGAGTGAAATGTGCCCAGAAGAAAGGGGCTGGATAGGTGTCACAGGTAATGTCCAGTCTGAAGGAGATGATCGCCAGACGCCAACGACCAGTGCTCGGTGCTGGTCTTGTCTTCATTTGTTTGACTTTACCTGCGTCATGGGGAGATGTGTCACCCTAATCACCTCTTAAAATATATCTTTTAAAATTATCTTAGCTTGTTCGAATATTAAACTGATGTCAATTCTTTTTTTAAAAATAAAATAGTAGAATGTTATCCAGAAATCATATATAATTAAAGGGGAGGGGGGGGGAGCATGTCATTACCATTCCGGAATCTGACTTATTGTATATTCATGAATTAAGCAAAACCTTTATAAAAATCAAACAAACATGACGAGTCTCACTTAATGCTACTTACATCTAACGTTGGCACTCCCTGTCTACTACTGCTGTTTTTTTTTTGTTTTTTTTTTTGTGGTCTTGTGGGATGCGTTAATACCCTGCGCCTAGCAGGAGAGGAACTATCTTGTGTTTTTATGATTATTTTTATTTAGACCGCATGAGTCGGCTTTTTGCCAAGTGCTGTAGACTGACCAAGAGGTTTTAGGGCATTCACTGTTTGGGACACTTTTGAAAGTTTTTCCTGGGCTGTGTAGATAAGCCCTCGAGTCCTAAATAATACTGTCCAGGTGGCAGTAAAACTGCACTGCTACTCATTGGCACAGGACTTCGATTCGGGAATTTGATTGATTAAATATATACGGTGGATCGCTTTGTCTATCTTGGCCGCACATGTGGACCTGTTGATCCAGAAATAGACCTAGGCTAAGGCATTTTATAACATTATTGTCTTATAACGTATGGAACAGTCAAAGCTATGGAAGTCTACAAGGTTCTCATTCTTCCAAAGTTATTGTTTGCTCTAAGAACTTGTCAGAAGACATCACAGGCGGTTTCTTCATTGACACATAACTTTTCTTAGAAACATCTGAGCTCACCTGGGTCTAATTGGTAACTAAGATTCGGGGAAATCTCAACTGTCATTTATAGCTTGCTATTTATCACAAAAATCGACTGTAGTTTCCTCCGACCCCTTCCACTTTTATTCGACTATAGTTGATAGTCATATCATAATGAATAGCGTAAATAAATGAATAGTTTGATCCTAATGACGACACTCATAAAGTTCAAATTGTGCCATGTCTAGATTTTATCCCATTACTTAAGGTAAACCATTTCCATGATGAGAACAGTTACACAATCAGATTACATTTTCATCCTGTCTCGAGAAACACGAGTTCATCATAAGAGTGAACTATTTAAAAATAAAGAACTTCTGATGCTAACCATTACTTCAAGGTATGTCCACAATTAGAACGACAATGTTGTCCCCCTTTTCCAACAAAATAGCTCAATCACTTTTTGATTCTCCGAAGTGGGGACAACTGGAATCCTGGTTGGCTCGGAACTGGTAAAAGAGGCACCCTGGGAGCAGTGCACTGTTTTCAAGTGCTCCGGCGTGTTTAGCACTCACCTCGTCTCTTTCTGAGCGGCACAATGTTGTCACCACGAAGTGCATCCAATTATTTCTAGTATCTCAACCATTTCTGATTATATTTCGCTTTTTTTTTTTAAACGAGCGTAGTCGCTAGCACAATTCTTCAGTGCGGTGATGTTCGGCGTAAAGGATTATTAATCTTTATTTTTCGACTAAAAGAAGCAAAGTTATATATATATATATATATATATATATATATATATATATATATATATTATTTAAGGGCTTAAAATAACCTTTCTAACGGTACCATGTTTAGTGTAATCGTCATTGTAATACTTTAAGATAGGGTAAAACGTAAAACAAAACAAAATGGGTTTTGGGTATGAAACCAAATGAAACAAGATTCAGTTTGTATTACGCGCTTGTTTCTCTCATAGACCCGGTTTACTGTAGTCCATTCATTTCAACTACCTTCATCATGAGACAAATAGGTTTCAAGTTGCAAGGGTTAATAAGGATAATTCTGGTCTTCCAAAATCGTATCTTAAGTTTCTAAAAAGGTCATCTCTGTTTCTGTGGCCCGCGGTTAATGAAGTTGTCATGTGGCCAGCAAAACGATCAACCGCCTTTACTTTTCCCCGTTCTAAAGTCAGGTACCCATTAGATCGCAGGGTCTGAAAGTGGAACTAATAGTTGTACTGGAAATGTGCCCCCTAAACAAGAGAGTTTTTGACCTTACAAAGTCTATTAACAAATAACAGGCTCTTAACCGAGCTCTTTTGTGCGGGTGCTATTGAAGTCTGTAGAAATGTGAGCACAGCAAGGCTGAGTTAGGGCTAATATCCTTGTGTTGTCTTGTTGTTTTCTAATTCTCAACATCAATTAAAGAACTCTAAAATACATTAGAACTCATAAGGAACAACTGCTGGTAGGTCTATATTTTGTTTTGTAGGCTACTGAAGAAATGCAATCACTCTAGCAGTTTTGATTTCTTTATGTCCCAATGGACATCATTTTAATTGAGTGTAAATAAGCTAAACATAAGCTAAAATGTCTACATAAGTCAAAGGTCATGCGTGACGTGACTTCAGTTGCGTTATTATTGCCTCACCAATCTCTCAATGCAAATACAATTAGTCTAAGATACCACCAGTTTCTTTTATGATGACATTTCATTTAGATGTCAGCTTCTCGATTGACAATGCTATCTATCTGTCTGTCTCTCTATGTCTGTCTCTGTCTGTCTCTCTCTCTATATATAATATCTATATCTATATGTATATCTATCTATCTATCTATCTATCTATCTATCTATCTATCTATCTATCTATCTATCTATCTATCTATCTATCTATCTATCTATCTATCTATCTATCTATCTATCTATCTATCTATCTATAGATCTATATATATATATATATCTATAGATATATCTATATATTTATATATATACGTCTGTCTGTCGATCAGTTGATCTGTCGATCAGTTGATCTGTCGATCAGTTGATCTGTCGATCGATCTGTGCATTCTGTATATATTTTAATGACACTGAAATGAAATGTAAAAAAAAAATGTCATAATGATCTCAAATAATTTTGATTCTTTCGCTCCAGATCTTTGCAGTCAGGTTTGACTTTGAACAATACCAAGCTCAGCTCTGTCCCATTGTGTTCAGTTGAACGTGTTACCATTTGTTGATTGTTATGTGTTTCCTTTCTCACACCTCAGCAAACTTGTGTGTCAGACATGATGTCTATGTCTCTAGTTTAATAGCCAGACATGCTGTCTATGTCTCTAGTTTAATAGCCAGACATGCTGTCTATGTCTCTAGTTTAATAGCCAGACATGCTGTCTATGTCTCTAGTTTAATAGCCAGACATGCTCTCTATAGATGTGTCTAGTTTAATAGCCAGAAATGCTGTCTATGTCTCTAGTTTAATAGCCAGACATGCTGTCTATGTCTCTAGTTTAATAGCCAGACATGCTGTCTATGTCTCTAGTTTAATAGCCAGACATGCTGTCTATGTCTCTAGTTTAATAGCCAGACATGCTGTCTATGTCTCTAGTTTAATAGCCAGACATGCTGTCTATGTCTCTAGTTTAATAGCCAGACATGCTCTCTATAGATGTGTCTAGTTTAATAGCCAGAAATGCTGTCTATGTCTCTAGTTTAATAGCCAGACATGCTGTCTATGTCTCTAGTTTAATAGCCAGACATGCTGTCTATGTCTTTAGTTTAATAGCCAGACATGCTGTCTATAGATGTGTCTAGTTTAATAGCCAGAAATGCTGTCTATGTCTCTAGTTTAATAGCCAGAAATGCTGTCTATGTCTCTAGTTTAATAGCCAGACATGCTGTCTATGTCTCTAGTTTAATAGCCAGACATGCTGTCTATGTCTTTAGTTTAATAGCCAGACATGCTGTCTATGTCTCTAGTTTAATGTCCTTAGTTACCAGAAATGAGACCATGAACAACTGCGAGTGCAAATAAAATATTGATTTCAAACATTGACTTTTAGCTGTAATTGTTGAATAATGTTGATTTCTTATTTGTCGCTGTACAAGAACAAAATGTTGATAGGACAAAATACGTTGTTTGAACTTGGTAGAACAAAACTCTAAGAGCATTGTTCTGTGTCTTGGTGTTCAACAAAATACGTTGTTTGAACTTGGTAGAACAAAACTCTAAGAGCATTGTTCTGTGTCTTGGTGTTCAACAAAATACGTTGTTTGAACTTGGTAGAACAAAACTCTAAGAGCATTGTTCTGTGTCTTGGTGTTCAACAAAATACGTTGTTTGAACTTGGTAGAACAAAACTCTAAGAGCATTGTTCTGTGTCTTGGTGTTCAACAAAATCCGTTGTTTGAACTTGGTAGAACAAAACTCTAAGAGCATTGTTCTGTGTCTTGGTGTTCAACAAAATACGTTGTTTGAACTTGGTAGAACAAAACTCTAAGAGCATTGTTCTGTGTCTTGGTGTTCAACAAAATACGTTGTTTGAACTTGGTAGAACAAAACTCTAAGAGCATTGTTCTGTGTCTTGGTGTTCAACAAAATCCGTTGTTTGAACTTGGTAGAACAAAACTCTAAGAGCATTGTTCTGTGTCTTGGTGTTCAACAAAATACGTTGTTTGAACTTGGTAGAACAAAACTCTAAGAGCATTGTTCTGTGTCTTGGTGTTCAACAAAATCCGTTGTTTGAACTTGGTAGAACAAAACTCTCTAAGAGCATTGTTCTGTGTCTTGGTGTTCAACAAAATACGTTGTTTGAACTTGGTAGAACAAAACTCTAAGAGCATTGTTCTGTGTCTTGGTGTTCAACAAAATACGTTGTTTGAACTTGGTAGAACAAAACTCTAAGAGCATTGTTCTGTGTCTTGGTGTTCAACAAAATCCGTTGTTTGAACTTGGTAGAACAAAACTCTAAGAGCATTGTTCTGTGTCTTGGTGTTCAACAAAATACGTTGTTTGAACTTGGTAGAACAAAACTCTAAGAGCATTGTTCTGTGTCTTGGTGTTCAACAAAATACGTTGTTTGAACTTGGTAGAACAAAACTCTAAGAGCATTGTTCTGTGTCTTGGTGTTCAACAAAATCCGTTGTTTGAACTTGGTAGAACAAAACTCTAAGAGCATTGTTCTGTGTCTTGGTGTTCAACAAAATACGTTGTTTGAACTTGGTAGAACAAAACTCTAAGAGCATTGTTCTGTGTCTTGGTGTTCAACAAAATACGTTGTTTGAACTTGGTAGAACAAAACTCTAAGAGCATTGTTCTGTGTCTTGGTGTTCAACAAAATACGTTGTTTGAACTTGGTAGAACAAAACTCTAAGAGCATTGTTCTGTGTCTTGGTGTTCAACAAAATACGTTGTTTGAACTTGGTAGAACAAAACTCTAAGAGCATTGTTCTGTGTCTTGGTGTTCAACAAAATACGTTGTTTGAACTTGGTAGAACAAAATTCTAAGAGCATTGTTCTGTGTCTTGGTGTTCAACAAAATACGTTGTTTGAACTTGGTAGAACAAAACTCTAAGAGCATTGTTCTGTGTCTTGGTGTTCAACAAAATACGTTGTTTGAACTTGGTAGAACTAAACTCTAAGAGCATTGTTCTGTGTCTTGGTGTTCAACAAAATCCGTTGTTTGAACTTGGTAGAACAAAACTCTAAGAGCATTGTTCTGTGTCTTGGTGTTCAACAAAATACGTTGTTTTAACTTGGTAGAACAAAACTCTAAGAGCATTGTTCTGTGTCTTGGTGTTCAACAAAATACGTTGTTTGAACTTGGTAGAACAAAACTCTAAGAGCATTGTTCTGTGTCTTGGTGTTCAACAAAATCCGTTGTTTGAACTTGGTAGAACAAAACTCTAAGAGCATTGTTCTGTGTCTTGGTGTTCAACAAAATACGTTGTTTGAACTTGGTAGAACAAAACTCTAAGAGCATTGTTCTGTGTCTTGGTGTTCAACAAAATACGTTGTTTGAACTTGGTAGAACAAAACTCTAAGAGCATTGTTCTGTGTCTTGGTGTTCAACAAAATACGTTGTTTTAACTTGGTAGAACAAAACTCTAAGAGCATTGTTCTGTGTCTTAGTGTTCAACGAAATACGTTGTTTGAACTTGGTAGAACAAAACTCTAAGAGCATTGTTCTGTGTCTTGGTGTTCAACGAAATAATAATAATAATAATCTTTATTATCCATAAGGAAACCTGTCTTACAATTTGTGCAACAAAACACTATAACTCTAGACATACATTTATTAAGTTGAAACATAGCACCATCAAGTCAATACATGATTCCATTGAATTAAAATGGAGATGTTAATTTTGTATATAAATTATATACCGTGCTTTGGTTGGTTAGCAATTAATACAGTTTCAAATCTATCTACGATATATTTGTCAGTTACCACTCACTGACATACCACTCACTAACATAACACTCACTGACATAACAGTCATTGACATAACACTCACTGACATAACACTCACTGACATAACACTCACTGACATAACACTCACTGACATAACAGTCACTGACATAACACTCATTGATCACGAGAGCTCTTAAACTATTGCACGTCTCCGCATCAAATTTTGTACACAGATTCCTTTTAGTTCCTAGGTGCTCACTAAGAACGCTTTTTGACAGATGCTGCAACCTGACCGCCGCAATTCGCGAAAAACCGCAAGCGCTATCAAACTTTTATATTTTATATTTTATTTTCCCAAAAAGGCCGCAGTCTAATTAGAAAGCATAATAAAATCACACAAATTCCCTATTTTTGAAGCAATCTTTTCCCTAAGTCTACTTATTTATCTAGAGTCTTTTTTTTTTTTTTGAGAGAGAGAGAGAGCAAGGAATGGTATTTTGTAACACTGTCATAACAACAAAGTCATAATAGCATTGAAAAGGTAAATCTATATCTATTGTCATTTCGTTACATTCAAATGGGGTCAAATAAACGATTACAATGTTATAAAACTTAATTAGCTTTTCTTTTTGATATAGAGAACAAACTACCTAGAGAAGTGTAGAAAGGGGAACGGGAATGTGTACGAAGGACTTTTTGTTGTTGGGGGCGTGGGGTTGGTGGGTGGGGGAAAGCGGATAAGAAAAGTGCTACTAAAATTAACGGCCCAAATTATGAGAGCGTGTATGTGTCGGGGGCGCATTATGAAGCGGATCTTTTCAAATCAAGTCAAAAGTCTAAGTGAGAGAATTACGATGCGCAAGTAAAAAAAAATGAGAGAGAGTATGTTGGGTTGATCGTTAAAAAGTGGCCGTTTATTATAATATAAAAAAAAAGAAAGAGGTGTTCCGACCAAATAAACAATATAAAGCCTGGAACAAATCAACGGGCGTAACCGGTATGTACTTCTAGTGAAATGTAATCCCACGCAATAGGTGGAATCAAATCAAATTTCGTTAGCAGCACCCATGAGAGAAATGTTGGGTTCAATTTCTGGAGACATTCAGTTAGTGTCTGGGAGTGAACCAAACATTGAATAAGTCTAGGCTCAAGATCTAGTTCTAACATAGTTCTACATTTGACCTAGTTCTAAACTTAGGCTATGGACCAATCAAGATCTAGTTGTACGATTCACCTATATCTAGTTATACTGTAATATTAGTCTAAGAACCAGTCAAGATGTAGTTCTACAATTCACCTAGATCTATTTATAACATTAGGCTATGGACCAGTCCAAGACCTACTTCTACAGTTCTTTATATATTTTGAAAAGAAAAAAGAAAATATTAATCAAACAATATAAAGTGAGAAAGCGAGAGATAAAAAAAAAAAAAAAGAAAGAGTCTGTTGGAAAGAGGAGAGGAGAGATTGAGGTAAAGAGAGAGTAAAGTTTTGTACTTTTAGACCTATACAGCTTAATCCTGCCCTTTTTCTTTTGACTACATTTGGGCTAGTTTGGTTGAAATGGTTGTAGTGACAGTAGTACGCCCAGAGAGAATAGTGTTATCATGTGCGAGGCTGGTAAGTGTAAAGGTGACCTTGAAACAGTAGTCTGACATAGCGCTACTAAGTAGGAATTGCGCAAGTGGGCGTGTATTTAACTCATGTGCTAATCAAGATCTTTGAATGATAAACTTAGGATTGGGAATAGTTAGCTTTATCATGTCATATAGATCTGGAACACAGTCCAAAATCAATGAAATCACAATACAGAGATCTATTTATAGTCTTAGCAAGGTAGATGTGTTTAGATAACAGGTTCAAGTAGGGGAGACAATGTCACCCAGTTGTTGTTCAACTTGGGTTGACGAATTGTCTTTTGAAAGAAGAAGTTCAATAGTAAATCTTATCTTGTAAGGAATCTAGTCTAAGCCGATGAATATGTAGGCCCACTACACTACATGTATGACTTGTGTAGAATAAAACCACCAAATGTTGCTTGCTAGTGATCATAACATGAACAGCGAAATGAACTATGCATTTTTTATTTGGATGTAATTATTGGCTGGACAGCTGAACTTGTCTATACACAGTATAGCCTAGTAGTTCATCTTCGCTTTGCCTTTCATTTTAATTTACTAGATCTATATAGAGAAAACCAGGCAACTATATGAGCTGTTTATTCTAACCGTGAATTAAGCAGAGAGTCAACATGAATCTAAACCTATGTAGATGCACAGATATCGTTAAAAAAATGGGTTTCATTAGTAATTGAAAACCACTTTTATTATTTATTTCTATTATTTGTGTCTACCCAAAGTCACCAGAACTAAACTTAATTACCTGTTTTGACTGCCCTTAAACTTTCAAGACATTTCAGTGGCCCACAAACTCTCACTGCTATTGGGGCGCCCCACGTTCTCACTCTCATTTCAGCAGACACAATATATCTTCCAGTAGTGTATTTCCTTGCTCGGTCAAGATCGTACCATTGTATGTACCTGTTCTGTTGCCTGGGCTTTAATTGGAAACTACTAGTCTATCACTGGCTTGTTATGAGCATTTCGTCATCCTTCCTAATTGTATTCAAACGGTAGGGTCATGTGAATCTAGCATGGGTCATGTGAATCTGCTGGGGGGTCATTAAGGTCCAGTGAGATAGTGATACGTAATATCACTCATTTTTTTAAAAGTATAAAGTAATTCATTTAGAAACGGGCTGCTAAATATCGCTTTTGTAGTGTAGTCTGTCACGTGATTGAACTGAACAGAAATAAACATCTTGACTATGAATTAAACTTTCTTTTTTTTTCCACTCTACCAGTGTTAATGCTTGTTTACCTGCGTACCTACCGCCATGTAGATAGAGCTTATGGCGTTTTAAAGTGTGTATGTGTGTGTGTATGGTGTATGTGAAAGGGGGGGGTGTTGACACTAGCATAAGTTTTATCTTGAAGAGCGGTAAGTAAAACTAGTTCATTTGTTCTTGTGTTGAGCTGGTGACAAGTTGTAAACATGGCAGCTTCTCTCATCAATACATCACTAACAATAGCCGCTACAACCAGGCCAAGCTAAACTGTCTCAGGTACACATTTTGTATATGACATTAGTTACTTAGATTACACCCAGTGACTACTACAATAGCATCATAAATGCATAGTCAATGAGTACACTCCCACCACAAGTTACTTGAAGAGAGTTGATTAGTGTTGATAAAAGGTGAAACAATATGAAGTATGTTAACCTGTGTCACATTGGCATTGTCTTTAACCTTTGTCACATTGGCATTGTCTTGCTAATCCAGTTACCCTCTTGGTGGGAGAGGACCTGATTAGGTTTATTTATTATTTTTCTACTTATTTTATATTTTGTAAAAATATTCTCATAACTAGCTACATTTATTTACACTGTAAGTCCCCCCCCCCCCCCCCCCCCCCGGTTAAATTTTTTGGGTGATTTTTTTTTACATTGATTTTGTTCATTTTAGGTAAGATTTTAATGTTAAACCATCACTTTCCCCAGCGAAGTCAAGGGGGGGGGGTTAATTTTAAATCCCCCTCCAGGGGGTTTTGAGGTTAAAAACCACCTCTTCTTTAAAACAAAAAATAATACAAATGATCGTAGCCAAGGGGGATTTTGAGTTTAAAACCCCCTCCAAAAGTTTGTTATTATATAACCCCCCACTTCAGTATAAGACTAAAGCATACAAGAGTCACCAGATACTATGAGGGTAGTCGTTTGGTGTTTAAAAACCCCCTCCTGTGGTCTTTAAGTTAAAACACACTCAAGAGGGTTTTGAATTAAAAAAACAACTTCAGCGTGGTTTGAAGCTAAAAACATCTCTTCAATGTAAAATTAAAGCAAACTACATACACAAAATTCTATGAGCGTAGCTATAAGCTCTGTCTTGAAATATGCCAGTGACAAAAAGCTTTTTTAAAACCATATGACCTTATGTTACAATTAGAATATGCATCCTCTTTTTGGGACCCCTCAACTCAAGAAAACATAAAGGAACTAGAACAAATACAAAATAGAGCATTTATAAAAAAACAAATATTTACATTTGATTAGATTGTAAATGTTTGTTTGTTTGTTTGTAAATGTTTTACATGTTTCGGATGTTCCTTCAAAGTTGAAGATAATTACTTCCTAGTCCAAACCTCCCGCAGGACGACGGAGATGGGAGCGGGCAGGGTTTGAACCCTGGACCATCGATAAATCTGAACGACAGTCCAGCGCGCAAACCGCAAGACCAGGCAGCCATTGACACCATTAGTAAAATCACTAAATTTACTTTAGGACAGAAGAATAAAAAGTAAAGTAGCAATAATACATAAACACTGAATGATCATTACAAATAGAAAAACAAAGCCTTATAAAATATCCAGAAAGACACAAACATAGAGGTACATTCCATATGCTAGGACAAATTTGTACAAATGCTCATTCTTCCCAAGTGCTTTTAGAGCATGGAATGAGTTGCCTGAATCAGCCAGGAAAACCAATGACTTAGCAAAGTTTAAGATACTGATAACATGCATGACTAGATTGACACATGAAATGCTTAGGACATAATCATCTTCTCTTTTGAAGTAACGTCTGTAATCTCTTAGATATAAAACTACTGTATATTATTTTCATTCTATTTTATGACTTATTTTAATACAAAAGTGGCTGGTTACATAGAACATGGGATGTTACTCTGGAAATCCTGGTTTTTATGTCAAGTTAAAAACAATTATTATGACCTAATATTGTTGCTGTTAATAAAATTAGTAAGAAGTATAGCATTACTTTTCATTAAGGTTTAAAATAATGAAACTAATTTAAGTAAATAAATACAAATAATAATATATTGTAAATGAACCCACAAATTTAGGAGCGGTTTCATCATTTTAGTCCCTAGAGCTATGTTTACTTACTTCACTTGTGAATGGGTCATTAGTGTAAAGCTGCTGACCAGTAAAAAGATAATGTCTTTAATGCATAGAAGCCCTCAATGGTTCAGAAGTACTTGAAAAGATATTTATGTAAACAACTGTGTTGTTTAAATGAAAGAAAGTTCTAAGGGTCAAGAATTATGTAACAATCCAGAAAAGTCTTTTTAGGAAACTATAAAAGGAAAGCATAAGCTAAGCTATCTATCAGGTCATTAGTCATTCATCAGTAGTCATTGATTGCAGTCTTTTATTCAGTAATTATTCATCGTGCTTTATTTAACAGTAATATTTCATGTTAGTCTAGCTATCCTAGAACTCTTACGATTAGTACAAGTGAATCATGTTCTAGGTGAATTTTCTTCACCATTGGAATAATTGTTTTATTGAATTGAGTTTTAAGATATTAAATTCCAGAAAACATAAAAAGTATAATTTATAGCGAGAAC